>NC_091978.1:335671269-335969308 GCF_044704955.1 Pristiophorus japonicus
GAGATTTTGTTGCTCTTTCACCCTGAATGCCGGTTGCCAGAAATTAAAATACCTTTGTCGCCCAAAGGCAACCAACGACTAGCCCAAAATTAGCCCAATATGATCTCGCCTAACTAGCTCAAAAGAAGCACATGGCCCCGGATTTTGCGGTGATAATGCCGGCGAAACTGCCAGCGTTCGCCGTCATTACTCCTCTGACGTTCCGGTCGGTTTCAGATATACATGGAAATACTGAAGTTGCGGTCAGTTATTGCTGCGCCACAAGTTGCGCTGTGACATTTCCCAGAGCCGGCAATCAGTGAAATTACATGTAAGGATTGAAAACGTCCTCTATTTTGCTAGAATATCCCTGTTAAACCCCCTCTCGCAGCCTGAAAAAGTTCAGCCTTGTTGAAAGAGGTGTAACTGGGGTTCTAACAGCGTTTTGACTGCTGAACAACCATTCTGACCCTGAAAAACTAATTTTATATTTGTGGAATGTCATTTTTTCATTAATATGATTACGAATTACTAGTTTTTAAAGTAATATACTGTTTTTAAAGTTTGTTTATGATATTTCAGCTTCTACCTTAATCCTATGTAAATGTCCCAATCTTTTGCTCTCTGTAAAAAATTTATAAAAAAATAAATTTGAATCTGTACATTTTACTTCCTGGTTTGCTGTCTGTGAGAATTATTCAATGTGATTGGCTGCTTAGCCAGCTTGATGGACGCTAGAGATTTGCTTGATTTGGCACCAGATTCAAACAAAGGTCGGAAGAGATGAAATAGATGCCACAGAGATCACTAGATCTTTGTGGGCAGCTTTCTTTGAGATCGGTGCTGAGCATCGTTGCTTTGTATATGGGATTTGAAGAACTGGGGTTGAAGGTGTGTTCTTTCAGTCCAACAAAACAAAAAGGGCCAGGAGTTTCCTGCCTATTTGGGCCCAGAGAGGTGCAAAGCTGCCTAAAAGATAGTGGAGGTACAATACACCCAAATCCCCTTTATGTTTTTATGATCATCTATCATCCCTCTGCCCATAATAATGGCCCGCCCCAAGTTACACAGCCTTATATGCGGGTTTCCTGCCTCCTCACAGGCTCTCTTCAAATTATGATCAGATTTTCAGGCACAGCAGGAAACAGTCATTTTCTGGTGTTTTATTGCAGAAATCTGAAAGTTTAAGAAAAAATGTATCATCACCTGAGATCTGAATTGTATATTCTGTTCTTTCAATGGATTTTTATGGCATAACTATAAATCACATTAAAAATTGAAAAGCTTCCCTGATTCCAGATTCTTAAACATGCTATGCCTGATGTGCATGAATGATGGTTGAATGAATTAAAATTTTAATTCACATGCTTAAAGACAAAATATATCGTGTGAGCTTGGCGCTTTCCTTGGGCGTTGATTATTTATGCTGATTTATGCTCAATTAAAGTGAACAGTGAGGAGGTGATAGACTTCAAGGGGACATACATAGGCTGGTGAAATGGGCAGACACATGGCATATTAAATTTAATGTAGAAACATGTGAAATTATATATTTTGGTAGAAAGAATGAGAAGAGGAAATATAAACTGAAGGGTACAGACCTAAAGTGGGTGCATGAACAGAGAGACCAAGGGGTATATGTGAACAAATTGTTGAAGGTGGCAGGGCAGGTTGAGAAAGCAGTTTAAAAAAAGCTTATGGGATCCTGGGCTTCATGAATAGAGGTATAAGAGTACAAAAGCTTGGAAATTATGATGAATCTGTATAAAACACTGATTCGGCCTCAACTGGAGTATTGTGTCCAATTCTGGGCACCGCACTTTAGGAAGGATGTGAAGGCTTTAGAGAGGGTGCAGAAAAGATTCACGAGAATGATTCCAGGGATGAGGGACTTCAGCTATGTGGATCGACTGGAAAAGCTGGGGTTGTTCTCCTTCGAGCAGAGAAGATTGAGAGGAAATTTGATAGAGGTGCTCAAAATCATGAGGGGTCTCGACAAAGTAGATAGAGAGAAACTGTTCCCATTGGTAGAAGGGTCGAGAACACAGATTTAAGGTGAATGGCAAAAGAACCAAAGCGACATAAGGGGAAAAATTTTTACACAGTGAGTGGTTAGGATCTGGAATGCATTGCCTGACAGGGTGGTGGAGGTAGACTCAATCACTGCTTTCAAAAGGGAGTTGGGTAAATACCTGAAAGAAAAAAATTTGCTGGGCTACTTGCAAAGGGGGGCGAGTGGGACTAGCTGACGTGCTATTGCAGAGGGCTGGCGCGGGCTCGATGGGCCGAATTGTTTTCTTCTGTACTGTAACCATTCTATGATTCTCTGATTCTATATTTTACATTCTGGCATATTCTAATGAGATTGGCAGGAAATCTGAGTGTAACTTTATCGGCTGAATGGGCGCATTTTCGGGTTTAACTTCCGGGTTGCTCCCACGAAGTAAAATTCCAGGACAAGTAGCATTAATAGTGTTGAATAAAAGGTTCTACTAACAAAGCTGCATGATTTCACACTTATATTTTAGATTTAGTTGCGTTGGGATAATTTTTTAAGAATATCATCCTTTTTTAGAGATTATTTGCTAACAATCTTAATTTGTGAAAACTACACATTCTGATGCACCTCTTTTTAGTACCAAGGTCTTTAGTGCTTTCATTCAAGTTGCACAGGTTAGCAACTTTCTGGAACTATAACTGAAAGTGAAGAATATCGATCAGAATTTAAAACAAAACTGGATTGCCTCTTAAAGGATCAATGGAAGCCAGTCTCATATGTTTGGACGACAGAAATAAGTTAACCACTTATATATATTCACTTTAAACAATATTAAAGTAACCTTTTGCATTTCTTCATAATCTTCATTTTAATATAAAAAGCCAAATGACAGAATAGTTCCCTAAAATAACCTTTCCCAAAAAAATTAAATATAGCAATGTTACAGTGAATACTCTGATGTAATTTCTGGTAAATTTTCAATAAAAAATAACCAAAGAAGCACAACTCGACTTTCTTCAATATTTAATATTGCAATTTCAGTTGAATAAATGAACAGGCTTTCAGAACTAAAACATTTATTGTGAACTAAGTAGAAATATGAAAGTACAGTATTAATTATCTGTGCCAATCCAAAACCCAAGGTTGTACAAGGACCTGACAGCAGGTCCCTGCAAACCCACAAATCTATGCAACCAAAATATACAGTCACACAAAAAGCAAACTGTAAAAATGGTCATTTATATAAAACACAAGCATGCATTCTAGTCAAAACTATACAATGTACCAATTGACATCTTTTAAAATGATAAAGGGTAGATACAGAGAAACTATTTCCTCAGGTGGGGGAATCCGGAACAATCTTAAAATTAGAGCTATGGCAATTTAGGAGTGAAATCGGGACCAATTTTTCACACAAAGGGTAATGGAAATTTGAAACTCTTCCCCAAAAGGCTGTAGATACTGGGACAATTGAAATGTTCAAGACTGAGTTGGATAGATTTTTGTTAGGTAACGATATCAAGGACGATGCAACAAAGGCAGGTAAATAGAATACACTTGAGGGGCTGAATGGCCTGTTCCTGTTCCAATGTTCCCATTTGTCTGCAAAGATTTCAAAGCAGTGCAACAAGTGTAACTTTTGTGTCTATAATCATTTTTAAGATACCAAACACTTTTCAATAACATAAGAATAGTTACCGTAGTCAATAGTCCTCCCAAGTTGCAGCCCATCTTTGGTCTGACTTGTGCCGAAGACACTTGGTTCTGTGCTTTGGTACCAGGGACTGTAATGTATTTGCTTCATGGGTTCTTTGCTTAAGAATTCATAGCAACACATTGCTTTTAAGAACTAGTTGGTTTATGAGCAAAAGATTTAGCAATCACACTACACATTACCAGTTCATCCAACAGGCTCACAACCACCTGCCTAGTCGTGGATCCCCCAAATTCAGTGAGCGCTGGGTGAGTCGACATTAGTAAACCCACCCTTCTGAGTGCGATTGTCTAGCATACAGAGGTGCGACCTTTAAGGTTCACCCCATACACCTTTGGAATCTTTTTTAAAACACCCGACTAATCACTCTTCAGTCACGTATGCCAATTTCTCCTTCCACCTCAACTCAGCAAGCTCGCTCATTATTTTTCTAAAATCTGCTCTAATCCCATGTTGTGTTCTAGTTTTTGTACTGATCTTTTTCTCTTTTTCTAGTTGGATTTTATCATATATTGTAGTCGCTACTTCAAAAATGCTTATCCACATTTAGTTAACTTACTGGATTTATTTCAGTACTCATAAGCAAATCTAGCAACGCCTCTGTTTATAGGCCGACTAGTCGTGTTAGATGTGGCTCAGTTAGTAGCACTCTTGCCTCTGAGTCAAAAGGTTGTTGGTTCAAGCCCTACGCTAGAGACTTGAACACAAAATCTAGGCTGATATCTCAATGCAATACTGAGGGAGTGCTGTGCTGTCTTTCAGAAGGGACATTAAACAGAGACCCTGTTTGTCCTTTTTAGGTCGATTGTTATATATCCCATGGCACCATTTCAGAGAAGGGAAGGGAATTTCTCCCCAGCATCCTGGCCAATATTTATCTCTATACCAACATCAGTTGCACACATTATCTGGTTGATTATCACATAGCTGTTTGAGACCTTGCTGTGCATAAATTGGCTGCTGTGTTTCCTACATTACAATAGTGATTGTACTTCAATGGCTGTAAAGTGCTTTGGGATGTACCAAGGTCACGAAATACAAGTCTTTCTTTCGTTTTACTAACCTACTGTTTGCTGAAGGAGTGCTATAGACATTTTAGGAATTCCATTCTGTTTTCTCCATTTATTCCCTCTTTGTCTCACTCGATAAGTTCATCATTAAAATTCAACTTGTCATTGGGTGTAATTCTTTTTATTTCTAGTTATCTTCTCTTGTTTCCTGAAGGCCAATACTCAAGGTGGGTGCAGTTCCTCGAATGCCAGTTGCCTTCCATTTGAGGTATCACAACTAAGTTGAACCCCAGGGATGTCTGATGGCCAGAGATGCATGCTTTCTCACTGGATAATGATTAGTAGCTGGACCATGATAGGGTTCCCATTCTCCTTACCTTCCACCCCACCAGCCTCTATATTCAATAGATCATCCTCCTCCATTTCCGCCACCTCCAGCTTGATGCCACAACCAAACACATCTCCTCCCCTCCCCTCCCGTCCCCTCCCCTTTCAGTAGCGCGAAGGGACCGTTCCCTCAGCGACACCCTGGTTCACTCTTCAATCACCCCCCTCTCTTGCTCACGGCACCTTCCCTTGCAAGCACAAGAGATGCAGCACCTCCCTTCCCACCATCCAGGGCCCCACACACTAAGCATTTCTAGCATTTTCTGTTTCTATATTAGTAGCTGGACCTTTGGCTGATTTATTTTCCCCTCCCTAGCCCGGGGACAATGAGTCCAATTTTAATACTCCTGAGTCCTATTGCTGCTCCAGTTGAGGTCAATTAATTCAACACAAATTGAGTGTTGAATCAATCACTTCTCTAGTCTGCATGGCTGAATTCCACACTGCGCAGTACACCTAGCTGCCGAACTATTGGGAGAGCTACATTGGGTCTAAGGATTAGTTTCAAATTATTCTCAGAATAAGTTCAGTGGCTGGCGATAGCATGTAAAATAACACGATCTCTCACTGCTCCTCTGCCACAAACCTTCGCCACGATCTCTCGCCACTCCTCCACCACAAACACTCGCCACATTTCTACCATCATCTCTTGCCTCTCCTCCACCACAAAATATTCGCCGCACCTCCGCCACGATCTCTCATCGCACCTCTGCACCAAACATTCGCCAAACCTCCGCCACGATCACTCACCGCTAATCCGCCCCGACCTTCCCACTCCTCTGCTGTACTTGGGTCCCGCCGATGTTCCTGCCCACGCTCCAGCGATTGTGGCAGAGGTGCGGCAAATGAGAGTACGGGGCCCAGAAGAGCCGAGGGCCCGGGGCAGCATGGGCCAGCCCACACTGCGGTATGTGTGCGCACTAGGTCTGTGCAGCAGAGCAGGTCTCCAGTCATCCTGGTTAACCCTTGCCACTGGATAAAGGCCTAGCTCTGTATCAGCCATCACACGTTTTTAAAAAAATCCACGCACAGGCATCTTCAAATGGAGTTCAGGACTGTAATATTGGGTCCTTCATTGAAACATCTGTGAACTAATTCCTTTTTGGTGTGGAAGCAAGTCATCCCCGTTCGAGGGACCGCCTATGATGATGATGATGTAAAATAACAGTGAACTTCTATGTGTAAAGCAGTTACATTCTACCCAAACTTGAGATATACTAATCTTAAAAGTACAATCAGTGAGGTATTTATATGAACCTTCACCAGCTTACTTAGCACATTGCAGGTATGTTTCAATCATCTGGGTGGGGGGTGTGGTGGGAACGGTCTCAATACTGGAGGCATGATTTAACCTTAACCTTTGGACTGTTATTTCCAACAGTCTCACAGACATGGAAGTCCAAATTTCACTCTGCAACTGTCTGATTTTGGACAGACCTGTCCAAATTAGAGAGGGCTGTCTGAAAATCTCGAAACTGTGCTTAAAATAGAGACCCATTATTTCCATCATGTTTCTATGTCTCATTATGAAAGTATTCAATTCGTTTTCACCAGCAGCAAAGTAAATATCAGAACTCGAGCCATGATCCCATCCCGCAAGCTGTCCAATTTTGGACCCTATTCTGATCTCTGGTTAGACCTTATACCATGTGGACCATTCCTCACAATTTAGTCTTGAGTTATTGAAGATAAACAACTAGAATTATATTCAGACTTCAATTAAACAGGGAAGTCCGGTTCATGTGAAGCTGCATTCTTCTTGAATTTTTAAGAGTTGAGACATTTAGGGCTGTTCCAGGTGGACCACATGTCACATCTACTCCCAGCTCCGTATTCTATTCAAAACAATCGGTCGGCTCCCTTGCAGTTCTGATTCAGCCTGAACGCAAGCAGATAAGTGAGGTGGTGCAATGTGGCCAAATGTAGGTAGTGAGAGTGTAGCTTCTATTGCTGTTAAAATAAGGAATTGTTCCAGCAACATCAGTACAAATACACATAGACCGTTATGGGTTGTCCTCCCTTTCACTGTTCCCGAACACAACACAATCAGGTGGAATTTTCATGGGGCTTCTCCTGATGTCGTTTATCTGAGATTTTTGCAGATCTTCTGCTGATGTTACAGTGGCTGATCATGAGAATCCTAATGGAAATTTCTGCCATATGTGTTAGGAAGAGGATGCTATATATGGTTTTTCTGTAGTGAGGGAGCCATTAACAATGCATCTTTAATCGAGACTATCCAGTCTTCTGTGGTCTCTATCATAAATAGTCTGGGGTCTGGAACATGGCTGCGAAATTCAGCTGCTAAGATGGAGCTTTGTACAATTTGTCCTGTACCATTAAGGCCACTGTTGAGGTACTTCTTGTGGGCAAGTGGTCTAAGTAGATACATCCTGTAGACAATTGCAGCATACTTGCTGAGGGATGGTTCTATAGATTGGCAGCTGTGTGTAAATCTTGGTTTCTGTCCTCTGTGAAAGGCCAGGTTATCAACGTCCGAAAACTCAGCAGAAAATGACTGGTATCTCTTTTTTTTTTGTAATTTTAAAAAAAGATTGTTTTGCATCTATAACAAAGTGCAACACCTTTTAAGTGTGAAGTCACACTTGAGGTGTGACAGATACATGACTTTTATATCGATAGATTATTGTATGTTAGAGAAGATTTGGTGGACTTTTCCTCCCTTTTGAACATTTTGCCCCTGGTTCTTAAGTTTCCTCCCCTTATGCCCTGAAGGCATTCACTTTAGCTGGACACCTTTTAATGAGTTTAAAGAGTTAAGGGAAGTGGTGAAGAAATAGGCATTGGAGAGGTTTTTGAAAGAAAGACAGAAGTATTAAAACAAATGACTTTAGCTTTGAGCAGAAGTCCTTTAAGGGCTGCTTGCTTGTGCAGTTCCTCGCCCCACCCCCCTCCCCCCTCCCCCCCATGTTATCATAATCTATGCACAATCCACCAGTGGTACAACAAGCTTGTTTAGGTGACATTCATGAGCTAAATTTGCAACATCCAGTGAGCCCAGTTTCCCACTGTTCTGGCTTGCACAGTCTTCCGTGCTAGTCAGTCACAGCGGCCTTTTGGCTAGGATTGTAAAATATGCTCTTAAGTATGGTCCCTATTAACTAAATAACGTGTTTTATTACAGGCAAGGAATGCTAGTGCTCTGTAGCATGTACTGAAATAAAACATATTCATGCAGATTTTGTGATTCAAGCACAGGTGTCTGCTGTCCATTGCTGCCCACCATGATACCAATGGCTGAGGAAAAGAACACTTGCTGCAAATCAAATAAAGCTGACTTACTGGACTCTATCTGACTATTGTACATTAAAGAATAATGGACTGGAATGTACTTCAAGAATTAGTGAATCTCAGTTTTGAGATAAAATCATAGAAATTTACAGCATGGAAGGAGGCCATTTTGGCCCATGTCTGCACCGGCCGACTAAGAGCAATCCAGCCTAATCCCACTTATTATGATCTCAATCCCTCTGTTAGTGCCTCATAACATGCTCCAATCTATGGGTTATTAGAGATATTATAAAGCTGGTTTAACTATATTATACAACGTAACAGTTGGTTGGGAAAATATTAATAGATACATAAGGTGGCCGAGCTTTGTTGTCAGAGTTAATCATCTCTTCTAAACCATTTTCAGCTAAATTATCCCATCAGTGTTGCTAGCAGTGACCATATCCAAGTTCCTGTATCTCGCACTAATGACCTTTTGCATTACTTTGCAGCATCCATCCGCCAGATGTCTTCTGGTGGTCTTCCAGGCTCCTCAAGCGAGAACACGTTGTATGCTCTGATGATCGGTGCAGTGTTTGTAGGCGGAAGTCTTTACGTAAGAGCCAGTTTAATTAAACACATTCCCACAGATAATCAGTTTAATCTAAAAGCCAAATACTGCAGAAGCTGGAATCTGAAATAAAAACACAAAAATCTTCTACTTTGAACAATATGCAGTCCCTCTCCCTGGAGCTGTGGGATGGGGATTCGCAGTCGAGATTCCCTCTGCACCAAGCTTCATATTGCAGTTTGGCTGTTGAGTGGGGATGAGCTGTTCCCCAGTGAAAGGGAAGGTAAATTTGGAGATTGTTGACTTTAAGACATTCTTTTGATCGTCTGAGTGGCCAGTTACAGAGCAACACTGGAAAGGATCCAGGTGCAGATTGTCTTTCTGGCCTTCCAGGCAGAGAGTAGTGTATGGAATGAGAAAACCCGAAAAGTCTGAAAAATTAATGACCGTTTTAATTGGGTGTAGAATTATGGGAAAATTCACACATTATTTTGTTATTTTTCAGAATAGCTAATTAATGTTGGATTGTGTTTACACAGACGTACAAAGTTCTCCACACGGACAAAGCCAGGTACAATGATAGAGTTGCTGAGATAATGGAACGCCCGAAGAGTGAGTCGATGGCGAAGGAATCGCGACCAAAGAGTAAGTTACTTCACTTTTATTTTCATACAACGCTTCAGGCTCCTCAGATCATTATGCACTTGTTGCACTAGGCTCAGCCTGGAGCTTGTAATTATTGTGTGGAACTATGTGGTTGGGAAAGTTTGGCATTACAAGGCATTGGATTGCTGTGATTGATCTAGAATGTGCCCATCAAAATAAACACAAGAAAATACACTCTACAAAAAAACCCCAGAGGATTGCAAATGCAGATTGGGCTAAAGTCCCCAGTAATAGATACAATTATAGCACATAGAAACAAGTGACAAGTAGGAGGAGAAAAGAATGTTAGGCCCATTATGTTGCCCTGCCAATAGATGGACACTGAACACTCAATCTCCAGTAATGCTACCGCCCGAGAGAGACAAAAACAGGGAAATTCATCTTTGACTTCCTAAGTTTCCCAGAAGACTACAGCTGCCCATTAGGTGTCACAAACTACATTCCCCTATAATAACAACAACAGGTTGCATTTGTATCACACCTTTTTAAAGTAGTAAAATGTCCCAAGGTGCCTCACAAGATTGTTACCGAACAATATTTGCCACATAAAGAGATCAGCACAGATGACCAATAGCTTGGTCAAAGTGTTGGGTTTTAAGGGGCAATTTAAACGAGGAACGGTAGAGAGGTGAAGAGGTTTTGGGAGGGAATTCCAGAGCTTGGGGCCTAGGCAGCTGAAGGCCCGGCCGCCAATGGTAGAGTGATTAAAACCAGCGATGCACAGGAGGCCAGAATTGGAGGTGTGCAGCGATCTTGAAGGATTGTAGGGCTGGAGGAGGTTATGGAGATAGGGAGGGGTGAGGCCATGGAGGGATTTGAAAACCAGGATGAGAATTTTAAAACTGAGGCATTGCTGGACTGGGAGCCATTATGTGCCAATTGTTCTCCCACTCTCTCTCTCTTTTCTCAAAGCAAGACTTAAAAGATAACTGTCTCTTGACTTCTAAAAACCAGGAAAATCAAAAAATAGCTTCTGTCATATTTGTCTCAGATAACTCAGAAATTATATGTATGGTTGAGCATAATTAAATTTAGCACTATGATACCTCAGTGTATTTAAGTGCAAAACCTCAAGTCAGCATCAATGTCTTCCTACTCTAGTGTTCAATACCATTTAATATAACCTGTTATAAACACAATCAGCAAATATGATAATAATGACTTGTATGTCACAGCTAATGGAGAGAAAGTAATTACATTTCATAATCCATACGTTCTATTTATATTTGTTTGGCAAGAGCAATGCATGATAATTAGAACCTAATTCATATCCTGTTACAAAAAAAGCACACACAGCATACAGCAGCATATCATTTCAGTCATTTTAAAATAGTTGTGGTTCAGTGATTGTGCTGATTGGCAAGAACATAAGAATTAGGAGCAGAAGTAGGTCATTCGGCCCGCGTGCCTGCTCTACCATTCAATGAGATCATGGCTGATCTTCTGTCTCAACTCCACTTGCCTGCACTATCCCCATATCCCTTGATTCCCTTAATATCCAAAAATCTATCAATCTCTGTCTTGAATATACTCAATGACTGAGCCTCCACAACCCACTGGGGTAGAGAATTCCGAAGATTCACCATCCTCTGAGTGAAGACATTTCTCCGCAACTCAGTCCTAACTGGCCGACCCCCTATTCTGAGACTGTGACCCCTGGTTCTAGACTCCCCAGCCAGAGGAAACATCCTCATGTCAAGTTATGTAAGAATTTTGTATGTTTCAATGAGATCACCTCTCATTCTTCTAAACTCAAGAGAATATAGGCCTCGTCTACTCAATCCCTCCTTATAGGACAATCCCCCCCCATCCCAGGAATCAGTCTGGTAAACCTTTGTTGCACTCCTCTATGGCAAGTATATCCTTCCTTAGGTAAGGAGACCAAAACTGTACCCAGTAGTCCAGGTGTGGTCTCACCAGGGCCCTATATATCTGGCCATAAAACGAGCGGCCTCAGGAGCAGCATGGAGGCCCCGACCTGCATGAGAACACCAGCGGCAGGTCAGGGTTGTAAAAGGAGCGGCGAACGGCCTCGGCAGCAGCGTGGAGGCATATTACTTGAAGCAGCACGAGCTGGTGCAGGAGCTTGATGACAGCAGCGCAGAGTGATGTCATCAAGGTCCAGGTCGGTGATTGGAACGTGGGCAGGTACAGCAGGAGCGGTGAGATCTGGGTGAAGGAGTGGCGCAAGACTGTAGAGGGACATGATCGGGGCCCAGGAGAAGCGTGAGTTCGGGGCTAGAAGAGGCGAGGGCCCAGGGGCAGCACTGGTCAGCCCACGATGTGATATGTGTGTGCACTAGGTCCGTGCAGTAGAGCAGGTCTCCAATAGTCTTGGTTAATCCTTGCCACTGGACCAAGACCTAGCTTTGTCAAGCCCGTGTGATGGCCGGTGTGCAATGGCCACCCCATGTTTTTTTTTAAAAAATCCACGCACAGACATCTTCCACCCTTCAGGATGTAGTTCAGGATCTGGAATATTAGGTCCTTCATTGATACACCTGTGAACTCATCCTTTTTTTAGAGTGGAAGCAAGTCATCCTCTTTTCGAGGGACTGCCTATTGATATAATTGCAGTGTTGTCTTTACTCTTGTACTCAAATCCTCTTGTAATGAAGGCCAACATATCATTTGCTTTCTTAATTGCTTGCTGTACCTGCATGTTAACTTTCAGTAGACTCTGATGACTTGACCATTTGGAAAAGGTTTGGACATTGTGATGCTGCTGGGAGAATAAGAGGAATTCAATTAGGATTTTGAAGGAAGGTGAACTGCCTTTGAAGTTAAAATCACACCAGAGTGCAGGACCTGGGAAGTATTAATCTAGCTTCCCAATGAGGAGCGACAGCAGGTAAAACTACATTCCTTGGCAATGTACCCCGTTTAGTCACTGGAGTGAAATATGCTGAGCGATTAAAGGGGAAGGACTCTCCTTACCTACTCTCCGCTCCCCGGCTGCAGCCTGGTGCCGAAGGTACACCCGCCCGACAGCTAGCCAGCCTTTCAATCTGGCTGGCTGTGTCCGAGAAGCGGACACTCAAAATGCGAATCAAGTCCTGTTAAATTCGGCAGGACCTGCGAGAAACTCGTTCTTCCGGCTTTCCTGACCTCAAAGCAGCTCCTTCCCCAACCTCCGAGTTAATATCCAGCCCAATGAGACTGCTGCTGGGGAGGGGAAGAGGAATTTACTTAGGATTTTGAAGGAGCTTGAACTGTCCTTGCGGCTATGCAACTAGCCCGTGTCTCAAGCAAGGCTTTGTCCCATGTAAATTCCAGCAGAGTGTGAATAATGGAGGCTCCACTGCACTAAAATGCAAGCATTTAACTAATGCATCTTTTACAATTCCATTTTGCCATCATATTTAATTGCGTATCACTTCTTATCAAAATATTATCACATATTAGCAAGTGGATTAGTCGGGCTGAATGATTAGATTGGCTGGAACAGCAGGCACTCGTAGGTAGAGAAAGCCTGTGTTCAGGTTTGCAAAGAGAGTAACTGGAGATAAAAAGCTGTAACATGCTAGTTGTTAGCAACATCATTTCAGAGAGATTAATGATAAATCTGTACAGATTATGTGTTAATCATGAACACTCCCAGTGTCCTATATGTTTTAATGAGTCCTCAAGCATTCCTTTGAGCTTCGTGCCCTGTTTAATTTGTCGTTCCCTAATGCAGCATCAAATATTCTGCAGTGTCCATTATTACTTCATTAAAGTGACTGCTTATGCTGTGCCTGTATAACTTGTATTCAAAGGGCTGAAGTAAACATTTCAAATTAAGTGCAGCCCTTCAAGGCCTCCTCCGCTTCCTGCTGGGGGGGGGGGGGGAAGTTGAACTGCTTGTACTTTATTTCACAAACTGCTCAGCTCTTTATGTACAGAGAATGAAGATGGAGAGGGTGCTAAAAAGATTCAAAGGGATGATACCAGAAAGGATATACTTATTAGGGAAGGCTGAACAGGCTGGGGCTCTTCATTTGAAAAAAGGCAGCTGAGGGGTGACCTGATAGAGGTCTTCAAGATTCTGAAAGGGGTTGATAGGGTAGACGTAGAGAAGATGTTTCCACTTATGGGGGGAGACCAAAACTCGGGTCCATAAATATAGGATAGTCACCCATAAATCCAATAGGGAATTCAGGAGGAACTTCTCAACCCAAAGAGTGGCAACAATGTAGAACTTGTTACCACAAGGAGCAGTTGTTGCGAACAGCATAGATGGATTTAAGGGGGAGCAAGATAAGCACACGAGGAAGAAAGGAATATGCTGATAAGGTTAGATGAACAAGGATGGGATGAGGTTCGTGTGGACCATCTAGTCTGAAACTGGCTAAGAAGTGCTGGAAAGTTGCACGATATCATTCTTCCTTTGATTTTCCCTCATCCAGGTTTCTGCTTGTCATTTCTGCTCAGTGACACAGCTGAAACTGGAAGCTCAGGAGGTTCTGAGGAACCATGGTATGAATCCACTGCTCCCAAGAGCCCATGGCATAGTACACTGGTGCTCCAAACATCTGCACTTACTTAATACAGTATCCATCTAAATAAAATAACACTACCAACTGTACAGAAAAATGCAGTTTTTTTTAATTACATGTTCACATTATTAATGAGAGTCTTTCAGAGGAGCAATAAAAATCCAGAACTTTTGCCCATCTTTTACTTCGAGTCCTCCAGTATCTTCCCCAAGTGGCCATCCTGCATGTGTAAGTCTGGGCATTAGGGGCGGAGAGGCTATTTAATTGTGGAAGGGTTGGCAAGGCAGCCAAGTCTGATCCTATCCTAAACCAAAAGTGCACTACACATGTACACTTTCCAGCAGGAATTACTACATCGTAACCAGGATCAGAAAACATAATGGCAGCAATGCATTTTTCTTTGTTTCATTTGGGTAAACTTTGATGCGTAGGATACGGGCTCACAGGATCAAACTAGTGAAAGGCAAATTTAGGACTGGCAGGAAGTTCTTCACACAATGAATGATTAACATCTGTCTTCCAGGTAGGGAAATGGAGACAAAAAAAAAAACTGGAATCATTTAGGAAACAGCTGGTGCTGTGATGGGCATTGTAGGCTTTTCCTGAACGATGAACTTCAATGAGCTGAGCAGCCTTTTTCATTTATTTCAGTCTTGTGATCTTGTGTGAGGGATCCTTCAGGACAGATATTCCATGCCACAAAGCAGGAGCTGGTACCAGAAAACAAAATCCATAAATACAATTTGGATTCAATGGCAATTAGTTTCACGGTGTAACTCTACATAAAACACCATTGCTCCGAATTTATTCTTTTCTTAATTCATATTATCTGATAATTCAATTTTGTTTGCATTAAATTCCCACTTTGCTGTGTTATTTATGTTGCATAATTCAAATTTTTCATGCAAAAAGTACTTTTGAATTATCAGGTGTAGACAGTAATCCATGTCATAATTTGACAGAGCAGACAATTAAGTTTCTATGTAATTGACTAATATTGCCATTTAAGGAATCAGACTTGCACCCCCATCCTATTCAAGAGGTAAATCAGCCTGATGGAAAGCTGCCTGAATTGCTTAAAGATGGAGAATCTGTAATGAGTTCACTGTTAGGGCACTGCCTTGGTGAAAAAGTATTTGGTAAAACTTGTTGTTTAGAGGGAGAAGAGATGTGCATCATTTGTCACAGTGCTGCTACACACAAGTAATGTAATAACATACCAAAAATGAAAAGACCTACTGCTCCATCCAGCCTGTCCCATACAGTTGTGAAGTTCAGTGCATCACAATACATACTATCCCCACCCCATCCAGAAGCCATGTAATCTACTGGGAAAGGTGCAAAAACGAAGAACACAGTCCAATTAGGGAAAAAGTTCTGGAAAATTCCTCTCCACTTAGGTGATCAGACCTAGTGCAGGGGAGCACTCTGGCCCTGATTAATCCTCCTACGAGGCAATCTCCGCCCCAGTCAGAAACGGGTCCAGCTCTCATTTGAAGGAATTCAGCTAATCAGCCTACAGCCTGATCCACAAGTCCACTATTCTCTGGGAAAAGAACCACCTCCTAACATCTAACCTAGTTCTGTATTTATTATAACACTCTTCTAAATCTTCTGCCACTTTCTGCCCTTCTATAATCTGGAATTCATTATAGATTTTGACACAGTGATGCTTTTTGATGCAATTTACTTGATTGTAATATCTGTTTATTAGAAGTGAAGAGTTTTTCCAGACATTTCTTCTGTTTAATTCCCAAATTTTTCCCCTCCTATCCTGAAGGCGTTGACTCATGCTGGGATACGGTTCCATGGACAGTCGTCCACATTTCTCACCCAATTAGCCATCTTCACGTGCGAGCCCAGGCAGCGAATGTCAAGAGCTATTCAGCTGTGGAGAACTTCAGAACTGAGGCAAATCCTGTCATCAGCTAGTATCCACACATGGTCAGGTTACTGGACAGGAGTCAGGAGCAGGAAGAGTAGCTATTTTTTCTCTTCCTTAGCCCAGAGCTACTGAGGCCAATTGCCATACCCCAGTTGCTGCTTGGCTGTGAGCAATGAACTCAGCACATAGCAGAGATCAATCCTGGGACATTCCACTCTTAGTGCTGTACTGGGTGATAATTTTATTCACAAGGCCACTTTCTCATGAAATCCATGCTCCTATAACTGAAAAATATTTAAAACTATTTATGTTTTTATTAACCAATTCTTTATTCTTCTTTGTTTGTCCTGTTTGTTTACAGAGGAAGATGGTGAGTATACACAATTTATTACACCTTAATGTTTATAGTAAGCAATAAACAGTGAATTGGCCTCGATCAGTAACAAATCATGTTCTCAAGGTTTCATTAAAGTGTTGCTGTTAGAATCGCGTGCATGAGTGAATAAAAAGTATGTATAGCTAGTTGCCATGCCAAATCTGTTGAGTGTTAACACGTGGGTATTTTGAGATTCTCTTACTAATATGCAGTTAGGTACATGTACATCTGTGTAACACAAACTGTGGCTTATACAATATGGAGGTAGTTTTAGTTTGGGATATGATCAAAGCACAAATCCCATTCTGAAGGAACACTAAAGTCCAAATCAGTGTTAGCCTAGAACCTTTTTCAAAAGCAAATGTGTGTATAAATGCAGTATGGACTCCATAAAATAATCATTTGTAGCAAACTCATATAGAAATTGGATCTTGTGCACCCTAAGAGGTACATTTTATTGAAATAACAGGCAGTGCCATTAATTATGCATCATTTGTATCATTCCCAGCATTATCGGGGCGAACACTAAAATGTATTATATATTTTTTTCCCTGTGATCTGGAATACTTGTGGAACACATGGGTTCTGACGATCTCCCCACAGTGATGCAGGGCCCAGAAACTGAGGATCCCTTTACATCAGTGGAGCAGGACTTCGCTTCCACCATGGAATTACATGCCTGACCCAATCAGAATTCCTGATGTCAGGAAATTAACAAATAGTGGGAAGGTGCTAGAAATAAACCAAAATTTGCCTGATTCCAGGAAGATTACTTTCCTCACAGCAGCCTGTCACTTTGGTGGGTCACATTTCTGCCACTGGAAAGCACTGTACTCCTGCCTCTCAGTCTTACAGGCGTTGGGAGTACCGGAGATGGGACTGGAGGGAATTCTGGTGGGTGAGATCATTCCGCTAGTCCTGCCTCCTTTCCTGTTGCCAGGCTGCATGGGGTGGACACAAGCACCACTTCCCAGGAAACCAAAGCAACTCCTGTAACAGAGTGAGAACCCAGCATAAATGGGTCCCATCCTCAACCCTTGCCCGAATAGCTCCCCAAATCCAACAGAAGGATTGTGGATTTTTGGGATCACAATGTTTTAAAAAGTTAGATAAAAGGAAATCCACATACAAAATTATATGTGCCTTAATGCACACACAGCACATACATGCATACACATATGCATACATATATGCACACACATACAAATTTGAATATGAACAAGCACACATCTTGTACATGCACATAAAATGCCCAAACCCAAAAGTTCCAGGGATGCCTGTGAAGCGGAGTGGTCCCTCTCCAATACTGCATTAACATTTTTACCCTTCATACAGTAAACAGAACCTTTCAAAATTGAGATATCAATGTTTGCAGGCTACCAATGAGCTAGTCTGGAATCCAGACATCGAGAAGGAGCAAAATACCAAATCTAAGTGAATGAAAATCTCAAATTTATAAAATTTCCAAATCAGATCAAAAAAGAAAAGTGATTTTTGCAATACTTGAAAAGGAAAAGTAGCCATAGAGTTCTTCCATTATTCTTGTGCTGGGAGATTTAATCCTGTTACATTTCTTCTCTTCCCTTCCCTGCATTTGTGGTAATGTGTGACTCCAGTGTGCTTCAGGGTGGGGGTTAAACTCTTGCTTGATTTTGTTTGAGAAAAGCGAGGCACTTTGAAAGTAAATCCTTCTCATTCTTCCCTCTTGTCTATATTCTCCTCTGTGTTTATGTTAAGTAGTAGCTTCAGTATTTGCTGCAGCCGACTTTCCATCATTAATCTTAAACAGAGTAGCAAAATGTGCCCATTTCAATTTTTGGTATGACAGGAAAACTACGAATAATAACATGTGGAACTGTGATTTCCTTTTCAGAATTTTGTTAATTTTGTTTTTTATTGTACACTTTCCAGAGTAAAATGCCAGGAATTCGTCTGTCCAAAATGTGGATGTAAAATTGGATGCCAGGGGTAGTCCTCTTGTGTTTGTTTCTCAGTCCCATAGGGATTATTATTTTTTTTACTGAATGACTGCTTACTTACTGCCAACAATGCATAAAAAACTTGTTAATTTGCAACAGAGGTAGAGCTTGAAAACCTGTTCAGCAAAAGCCTTTAAATGAAATTTTGTGTTTGTGACCATGAGTAAAGAATTAGAAACACTTATTTTATAATTACTGCATTTATTCAGTTAGCCTTTTTGAATGCTGAACATACTTTCCATGCCAGCATTTTTAAGTTTTTATGTTTATCCATCGCTACCATCGCTAATTCGGTAATCCCTCCCTATAATGCTGTCTGATAGACCACCAGGCATCATCATGGCTCCCTCACCAATGGAGAGTCCATATAAAGCACAGTTCCTAACATTCTTGATGTAACTCCCCGAGACATTTTATAAAGAGGGAAATTACTGTTTGTTACTTTTGTTGTTTGTCCTTTTCTTCCACTCCTGCTTAAAGTTTAGGCTAATGACTGTCCATTATTTTTTTTAAACTGAATTGCAAGCCTTTTGCATGGCAAATTAATTTGGTATGGAGGCTTATAAGTAATATATTTTTCGTGTTTTTGATTTTCCTGGGAAACTTCACCCCAGTCATCATCGTGGGTAAACTGGATGGGCCCCATTATTAAGAATTTGTGTCTAGTGATGCAGTGCTGCTTGCCATGGGGATTTCAGGTGCGGCATTCCTTCAGAACCTAATTGTATTGCAGGCCAATTCCTCCAAACTTTGACAGTTATCTCGAATATACCAGAATTGCCCTCCGCCACTCCAATTTGCTCACCTCATCTCCTCTACACACTGAGTCATGCTAGGACATGGTTCCATTGATAGACAATGCCCACACTGTGACACCATGCCCAAGTGGCCATTCTTGTGCGAGTGTAGACGGGATATTGATAGACTGTAGAGGGCATCCCTGCTCATTATGACCCTGTGGTCACCTGACACCCACACATTCAGTTCCCAGCAAAATTCACCTGGATAGTGATTAGGATTGGAACCCTAGCTGAATTTTTTTCCTCCTTCTTGAGGCCAATTTTTGTGCCCAACTATGACTTTGACTGACAGATAACGTAGCACAGATTGGGATTTCAACATGGGACCTCCGGCCTGTACGGCTTAGTGCCAGTGCACTGCCCTCATTTTTTGAATAAACTGCATGTTTTACTCTAGATTCTGCAAGCAGCCCTGCATCAGTCTGATTGGGGTGAGGTTCCTCTTTAAGCATAACTAATACTGTGTCTGGATATGTTTTGACGTGGCTGTGTTGAACTATGATTAGAATCAGATGATGTCCAGTCTCCTGAAGTGGTTGAAGCCAGTGGAGAGGCCTCGGAGCCAGTAACGGAAGAGGCCGAAGTCCCTGCGGCTGAAAGTGTCGAGCAACCTGAAAGTCCTTCAACAGTTGCAGAACCCAACGAGAGTCCACTGGAGGAAAAGGCTGCAACGGAAGAGGAAGTGATAGAAGTTCTGCTACTGCCTGCTTCAGCCAAAGGTTAACCAACCTCTCCAGCCAGAAATCATATGCTTCAATAGAAGTATATCATAGGCTTATCTCTCTTTCAATAGATGGATGTCCCTTTTGTCGGCCTACGGAGGTTGAATTTACCTACAACATAAGTTATGCAACATTTTTTCCACACATTTTAGACTTAACAAAATATTATGATGTCCGAAATAAATGTACCAAAGAAATAGGGTATATGCCATTGACTATAAAACTGAGACAGGAAAATATCCATAAGCCAAACAGACTGGATAATTAACATTGAGGATCTATTGTAATTGTATCAGCACTTGGAATATTATTTTGAAACCAATTTATATTTTTATGATCTAAATGCAGAACAATATCTCAGTTCGATTACCATATATGTGTTTGGAATAATATTTTACAAATACAGGCAACTCTCGATTATCCGTACACGGATCTAACGGAGAACCCGCTATAACAGCGCTTTTAAAAACTGTCGCACACATGAATATCTCGATCACCAAGTGTCAATCACACACAAATTGACTCAGGCGTGCACTTCTTTCTCACTTCGCAACTGACACTTGCATTAAATAACTGTCACACACGTGAAAATCTCGATCACTTCAACTAGCAAGCACACATAAATTGAAGCAGGTAAATCCATTATCATGTATTTTATTACGTTCACGCTATGATAACACGAACTAGGTCTTCGTGGTTGGTTCTGTCACCGTCAAATTTCAGCTTGAGACATGCACTCGCCCTAGTGGCAAAATCATTTACCCAGAATAGCCCAATCCCCGAGGGACCAGGATAAGCGGGAGTTGCCTGTAATGCAAAACAAAACAAAGTATATTTTCATAATTATTTTGCTGCATTTGAAAATGATTTATAATGCAAGAGTGATAATTTTCCTCAATTATGTGATAAACTCAGTGCGTCGTGTGGATCTTTTTATTTAACACAATTTTTGGAAATGTAGCCATAGTAGGCTGACAATGGGAGAACAGTACTTTGTTTTACCATCTCTTGATTTTGCTGAAGATTTCCCTGGCTAGCATTCTTTTACAATAACAGACGAATAACCTTTAGATTGTAATACGAGCACTAACACACCGAGCACTTTGTCAATTAACTCTTACTGACCAGTCTCTGGTTTTCAGGGTGAGCATGTGTAGTTTCCTACTGGATAATTTGACTGTCTTCCGCATGTGTTAATATGCCCTCCTTCACACCTGTTGTGCAAACCAATTTAATATTACATTTAAAAACCTAATTTCAGTATTTATATATGTAATATATAAAATAAAATAATTTATGCAAAATTTGTTGATAGCTGCCATGATCTATGAAAATGTTATTTATGTTGGGAGGTTAAAATATTTACCTACATATGTCAATGCATAGGGTTTCATCATCCTGTACATATAGTTCAAGAAGTCAGTAGGCCTTAAATTGTCACAACTGCACTGTATAATAATAATTGTGTGGAGATTAATAATGTCCAGATTTTGCTGTCCAAAATAACAGTGAGGTTAATGGCCATCCTCGTTATTTATGTGCAATTGGTACAGCAGATGCGTGGTTAAACTCAAAGATCTAAAAGTTGATGTCCGCGTTGTGCCCCTCTGTCATTAGCTTATTATCTAGCTCATCATTGAAATGCACCGAATGGCTTGAAGTTGCTGTATTTGTGTGGTAGATACGAACTAAACTTGCCATAAAATGTTAATCTTGTCCTTCCCAGTCTAAGTACCCTTTAACGACGTGATAAGTATTAATGACTGCCAGTCAACCACTCTAGCACTGAAAATTAACTATAAGTGTGGAGTTCTCATTCCTTCAGGTTTTAATTGTTGGAGATTTAAAAATTGTAAAATGTAAAAAAAAATCAAAACCTTTTCCTTTTTTCCTTTCTGCTTTTTTCTCCCTTTTGATCCAATCTTTCTTTCCCTCTTTATTTATCTTTTTGTACCTGATTTAACATTAAATTTATCCATTCTGATTTACTTCTCAGTCCTTACACTGTTAGTTTCACAATCTTTCAATCTGATTGGTTAAGGAGATACACAGTTGCTTTCCCTGTTCACTCAGGTCCCAGATGCCCTGTTTCCCTTGCTGTGACATTATCAGCTCGTACTTTCAGCAATTTGCCACACACAAAATTAAAAACCTAAACGTGCAAGGGCAAGTCTAAACAGCAGACGCCATTAGATGCCCTGTCACAGCAAAGTACGGCTCCGTATTAATAATAAAACCTCAAATTTGAAATGATGTGCTGTTGTGGTCAATCTGTTCTATGTAATAACATTAGGAATTTAAGAAAGCATGGGAGGAGGCAAGGCATTTTTATTGAACCGTTCCTTCCATAGACCATGTGCAATTTGCACCCATAGACCTGTACAATGTATTTAATCTCTTAAACAAATGTTCTGTGAAATATTTCCCTTACCACCAAAGGCTGTTGAGCAAAGCTCCATTCTAACAAATCTACAATATTCAATCATGCCCAGTTACATTTCACAGATGGTTTTTCTATGGTCCCAGTTCTGAGTAACTATATGTACAGAATTAGCAAATTAAGGGATTATATAAAGGAACTGTATTACAAGTGCCTTAAATAGAATAAAGAGTATTTCATGTTAGGAACAATCACATGTATCTAGTGATATCCATGAAACAGTGTCTGTTGTTCACAGAATCCACTACATTTTCTTCTCTGGTTACAATGATAACTAACTGAGCAATCATAAGAACATAAGAAATATGAGCAGGAGTAGGCCATACGGCCTCTTAAGTCTGCTTCACCATTTAATATGATCATGGCTGATCCAATCATGGACTCGGGTCCACTTCCTTACCTGCTCCGCATAACCCCTTATTCCCTCTTGGGTTAAGAAACTGTCTATCTCTGACTTAAATTTATTCAATGACTCAGCTTCCACAGCTCTCTGAGGCAGCAAATTCCACAGATTTACAACCCTCAGAGAAGAAATTCCTCCTCATCTCAGTTTTAAATGGGCGGCCCCTTATTCTATGATTATGCTCTCTGGTTCTAGTCTCTCCTACCATGGAAACATCCTCTCTGCACCCACCTCGTCAAGCCCCCTCATAATTTTATACGTTTCGATAAGATCACCTCTCATTCTTCCGAACTCCAATGAGTACAGACCCAACCTACTCAACCTTTCCTCATAAGTCAACCCAATCATCTCTGGAACCTTCTTAGAACTGCCTCCAAAGCAAGTATATCCTTTCTTATATATGGAAACCAAAACTGTACGTAGTATTCTAGGTGTGGCCTCATCAATACCCTGTATAACTGTAACAAGACTTCCCTGCTTTTATACTCCATCCCTTTGCAATAAAGGCCAAGATTCCATTGGCCTTCCTGATCACTTGCTGTACCTGCATACTAACCTTTTGTGTTTCATGCACAAGTACCCCCAGGTCCCGCTGTACTGCAGCACTTTGCAACTTTTCTCCATTTAAATAATAACTTGTTCTTCGATTTTTTTTCTGCCAAAGTGCATAACCTCACACTTTCCAACATTATACTCCATCTGCCAAATTTTTGCCAACTCACTTAGCCTGTCTATGTCCTTTTGCAGGTTTTTTGTGTCCTCCTCACACATTGCTTTTCCTCCCATCTTTGTATCGTCAGCAAACTTGGTTACGTTACATTCGGTCCCTTCATCCAAGTCATTAATATAGATTGTGAATAGTTGGGGTCCCAGCACTGATCCCTGCGGCATCCCACTAGTTACTGATTGCCAACCTGAAATAGAACCATTTATCCCGACTCTGTTCTCTGTTAGTTAGCCAATCCTCTATCCATGCTAATATATTACCCCCAACCCCATGAACTTTTATTTTGTGCAGTAACCTTTTATGTGGCACCTTGTCAAATGCATTCTGGAAGTCCAAATTCACCACATCCACTAATTCCCCTTTATCCACCCTATTGTTACATCCTCAAAGAATTCTAGCAAATTTGTCAAACGTGACTTCCTCTTCAAAAATCCATGCTGACTCTGCCTGACTGAGTTATGCTTTTCCAAATGTCCTGCTACTGCTTTAATAATTGACTCCAAAATTTTCCCAACCACAGATGGAAGGACTTGCCTTTCTGTGTATAGGAGTAATTGTATGACGGGGACCCTTGCCCATTGACAGCACGTTCTGAAATTTGGCAAACGCTGCCCATGATTTTCATTTTGATGGTTCCCCACTAGAAGTTACTTCTCAAGTGTCTGCCTGAGCTCGCTGCACTCCTATCAGCCCAGCCGATATTGGCAGCTTGGTTTTATAATACAAAGAAGGGAGTTCAGAGGTTATGTGACGTGCACGATATTGGTATGCTTCTCCACCTAACATCCACTTACGATTCAGTAACCCACTTGAAGGATGTTCATAGAAATTTCTTCAGCGCCAATAGGTTAAATACTTGTAGAAACTATTAAAATGCTTAAAGTACAGCTAATTCAATAGTTGAATGAATTTCTCCAGTGAGTTGCTGAATCACAGAGACCAGAAAGGTCCCATGTTTGATTCCAAAAGGGTCAAAGGAGAAAAGGCATTCAATCCGATAGGATGCATCCTAGGTTGCTAAGGGTTACAAGGAAATAGCGGAGGTTCGAGCCACATTCTTTCAATCCTCTTGGATATGGGAGTAGTGCAAGAGGACTGGAGATTTGAATATCATAGAAATTTACAGCACGGAAGGTGGCCATTTTGGCCCATCATGTCCATGCCGGCCGACAAAGAGCTATCCAGCCTAATCCTACTTTCCAGCTCTTGGTCCCTAGCCTTGCAGGTTATGGCACTTCACGTGCAGATCCAAGTACTTTTTAAATGTGGTGAGGGTTTCTGCCTCTACCCCCCTTTCAGGTAGTGAATTCCAGATCCCCACCACTCTGAGTGAAAAATATTCCCCTCTAATCCCCTCTAAACTTCCCACCAATGACCTTAAATCTATGTCCCCTGGTTGTTGTCCCCTGGTTGTTGACCCCTCTGCTAAGGGAAATAGGTCTTTCCTAGCCATTTTATCTAGGCCCGTCATAATTTTATACACCTCAATAAGGTCTCCCCTCAGCCTCTGTTCCAAAGAAAACAAACCCAGCCTATCCAATCATTCCTCATAGCTAAAATTCTCGAGTCCAGGCAACATCCTCGTAAATCTCCTCTGTACCCTCTCTAGTGCAGTCACATCTTTCCTTTAATGTGGTGACCAGAACTGCATGCAGTACTCTAGCTGTGGCCTAACTAGTGTTTTATACAGTTCTTGTATTCTATGCCTCGGCTAATAAAGGCCTGCTACCTTCAGGGATCTGTGAACATGAACTCAAGGTCCCTTTGTTCCTCTGACACTTCTCAGTGTCCTACCATTTAATGTGTATTCCCTTGCCTTGTTAGCCCTCCCCAAATACATTACCTCACACTTCTTCGGATTGAATTCCATTTGCCACAGTTCTGCCCACCTGATGAGTTGATTGATATTTTCCTGCAGTCTACAGCTTTCTTCTTCATTATCAACCACACAACCAATTTTTGCATCATCTGCAAACTTCTTAGTCATACCCCCTACATTCAAGTGTAAATCATTGATATATACCGCAAAAAACAAGGGACTGAGTACTGAGCCCTGCAGAACCCCACTGGAAACAGTCTTTCAGTCACAAAAACACCCATCAACCATTACCCTTTGCTTCCTGCCTCTGAGCCAATTTTGGATCCAACTTGCCACTTTGCCTTGGATCGCATGGGCTTTTACTTTTGTGACCAGTCTGTCATATGGGACCTTATCAAAAACATTGTTAAAATCCATATACACTACATCAAATGCATTACCCTCATCCTTGTTACCTCATCAAACAATTCAATCAATTTAGTCAGACACGACCTTCCCTTAACAAATCCATGCTGACTCCTTGATTAATCCGTGTCTTTCTAAATGAAGATTTATCCTGTCGGAATTTTTTCCATCTCCGAGGTTAGGCTGACGGGCCTGTAATTACTTGGTCTATCCCTTTCTCCCTTTTTAAACAAAAATATAACGTTAGCAGTCCTCCAGTTCTCCGACACCACACCTGTAGCCAGAGAGGATTGGAAAATAATGGTTAGAGCCACTGCTATTTCCTCTTTTGCTTGTCTTAACAGCCTGGGATACATTTTATCCGGGCCTGGGGATTTATCCACTTTCAAAGCTGCTAAACCCCTTAATACTTACTCTCACTATGTTTATTTAATTTAATATTTTACACTCCACCTCCCAGATTGCAATGTCTGCATCGCCCCTCTCTTTCATGAAAACAGACACAAAATATTCATTAAGAACCATACCCACGCACAGATTACCTTTATGGTCTCTAATAGGCCTTACTCTTTCTTTAGTTAGAGGGATAAACCTGGTAACTTCAGGCCAGTCAGCCTAACATTGGTGATGGGGAAATTTTTATAGACAATAATCCAGGACAAAATTAATTGGCATTAGGAAAAATATGGGTTAATAAATGACAGCCAGCACGGATTTGTTAAAGGATAATCATGTCTGACAAACTTGATTTGAGTTATTTGATGAAGTAACGGAGAGGGTTGATGAGGGTACCCCTCTTTTTTTGAACAAGGGTGTAACATTTTCAACCCTACAGTCCTCTGGATCCACTCCCATATCAAAGGAGGATTGAAAGATTGTGTATATGGACTTTCAAAAGGTGTTTGATAAAGTACCACTTAATAGACGTGTTAGCAAAATGGAGACCCATGGGATTAAATGGTACAATTTTAAATGGGCGACAGGAACAGAGAGTCCTGGGGGTTTATGTACATACACCTTTGAAGGTAGCAGGACAAGTTGAGAATGGTATACGGAGTTCTTGGCTTTATGAATAGGGTTCATAAGCAAGGATGTTATGCTAAACCTTTATAAATCACTGGTTGGACCTAAGCTGGTGTATTGTGTTCAATTTAGGAAGGATGTCAAGGCCTTGGAGAAGGTGCAGAGGAGATTTACTAGAATGGTACCAGGGATGAGGGATTTCAGTTATGTGGAGAGACTGGAGAAGCTGGGATTATTCTCCTTACAGCAGAAACGGTTAAAGGAAGATTTAATAGTATACAAAATTATGAGGGGTTTTGATAGAGCAAATAGGGAGAGACTGTTTTCAATGACACAAGGGTCAGTAACCAGAGGACACAGATTTAAGGTGATTGGCAAAGAATCAGAGGGGAGATGAGGAGAATTTTTTTACGCAGTGAGTAGTTGCGATCTGGAATGCACTATCTGAAAGGGTGGTGGAAGCAGATTGGATCGTAACTTTCAAAAGGGAATTGGATATATACATGAGGGGAAAACATTGCAGGGCTATAGGTAAAGAGCAGGGGAGTGGAACTAATTGAATAGCTCTTTCAAAGAGCCGGCACAGGCACGATAGGCCGAATAGCTTCCTGTGTTGTATGATTCTGTGTTGTATGTTGTATGCTGCACAGGAGGGAAGGAAAAAGAGTGGGAGAGCTATAGTGGTAGGGGATTCTATTGTAAGGGGAATAGATAGACGTTTCAGTGGCCGCAATCGTGACTCCAGGATGGTATGTTGTCTCCCTGGTGCAAGGGTCAAGGATGTCTCGGAGCGGATGTAGGACATTTTGTAGGGGGAGGACTAACAAACAATTGTTATGGTGCATATAAGTACCAACAATATAGGTAAAAAACGGGATGAGGTCCTACAAGCTGAATTTAGGGAGCGAGGAGTTAAATTAAAAAGAAGGACCTCAAAGGTAGTTATCTCAGGATTGCTACCAGTGCCACGTGCTAGTCAGAGTAGGAATTGCAGGATAGCTAAGATGAATACGTGGCTTGAGGAGTGGTGCAGGAGGGAGGGATTCAAATTCCTGGGACATTGGAACTGGTTCTGGGGGAGATAGAACCAGTACAAACCGGACGGTCTGCACCTGGGCAGGACCAGAACCAATGTCCTAGGGGGAGTGTTTGCTAGTGCTGTTGGGGAGGGGTTAAACTAATATGGCAGGGGGATGGAACCTATGCAAGGAGACAGAGGGAAGTAGAATGGGGGGAGAGAAGCAAAAGATAGAAAGAAGAAAAGTAAAAGTGGAGGGCAGAGAAACCCAAGGCAAAGATCAAAAAGGGCCACATTACAGCAAAATTCTAAAGGGACAAAGTGTGTTAAAAAGACAAGCTGAAGGCTCTGTACCTCAATGCGAGGAGTATTCATAATAAGGTGGACGAATTAACTGCGCAGGCAGCAATTAACAAATCATCATCATCATAGGCGGTCCCTCGAAATGAGGATGATTGCTTCCACTCCAAAAAAGGATAAGTTCACAGGTGTCTAATGAAGGACCTAAAGTTCCAGGTCCTGAACTACATCCCGAAGGGTGGAAGATGCCTGTGCGTGGATTTTTTAAATGTGTGGTGACGGTTGCACACCAGCCACCTCACGGGCTTGACAGAGCTAGGGCTTGGTCCAGTGGCAAGGATTACCCAAGATGATTGGAGACCTGCTCTGCTGCACGGACCTAGCATGCACACATATTGCAGTGTGGGCTGGACCATGCTGCCCCTGGGCCCCTGGCCCCATATTATATATGTGATATAATTGGCATCATGGAGACATGGCTCCAGGGTGATCAAGGCTGGGAACTCAACATCCAGAGGTATTCAACATTCAGGAAGAATAGACAGAAAGGAAAAGGAGGTGGGGTAGCGCTGATGATTAAAGAGGAAATTAACGCAATAGTAAGGAAGGACATTAGCTTGGATGATGTGGAATTGGTATAGGTACAGCTGTGGAATACCAAAGGACAGAAAACACTAGTGGGAGTTGTGTGCAGACCACCAAACAGTAGTAGAGGTTGGGGACAGCATCAAACAAGAAATTAGGGATGCATGCAGTAGGGTACAGCAGTTATCATGGGCGACTTTAATCTACATATAGATTGGGCTAACCAAACTGGTAGCAATACAGTGGAGGAGGATTTCCTGGAGTGTATTAGGGATGGTTTTCTAGACCAATATGTCGAGGAACCAACTGGAGGGCTGGCCATCCTAGACTGGGTGATGTGTAATGAGAAGGGACTAATTAGCAATCTTGTTGTGCGAGGCCCCTTGGGAAAGAGTGACCATAATATGGTAGAATTCTTTATTAAGATGGAGAGTGACACAGTTAATTCAGAAACTAGGGTCCTGAACTTAGGGAAAGGTAACTTCGATGGTATGAGATGTGAACTGGCTAGAATAGACTGGCGAATGATACTTAAAGGGTTGACGATGGATAGGCAATGGCAAACATTTAAAGATCACATGGATGAACTTCAACAATTGTACATTCCGGTCTGAAGTAAAAATAAGATGGGGAAGGTTGACAAATCTAGAATTTTTGAAGATGTAACTAGTAGAGTGGACAGGGTGTATTTGGACTTTCAAAAGGCTTTTGACAAGGTCCTACACAAGAGATTGGTGTGCAAAATTAAAACACATGGTATTGGGGGTGATATATTGACGTGGATAGAGAACTGGTTGGCAGACAGGAAGCAGAGAGTCGCGATAAAAGGTCCTTTTCAGAATGGCAGTGACTAGTGGATTTGAGTATAGGAGCAGGGAGGTCTTACTGCAGTTATACAGGGCCTTGGTGAAGCCTCACCTGGAATATTGTGTACAGTTTTGGTCTCCTAATCTGAGGAAGGACATTGAGGGAGTGCAGGGAAGGTTCACTAGACTGATTCCCGGGATGGCAGGACTGACATATGATGAGAGACTGGATCGACTAGGCCTGTATTCACTTGAGTTTTGAAGAATGAGAGGGGATCTCATAGAAACATATAAAATACTGACGGGACTGGACAGGTTAGATGCAGGAAGAATGTTCCCGATGTTGGGAAGTCCAGAACCAGGGGACACAGTCTAAGAATAAGAGGTAAGCCATTTAAGACCGAGATGAGGAGAAACTTCTTCACTCAGAGAATTGTTAACCTGTGGAATTTTCTGCCGCAGAGAGTTGTTGATGCCAGTTCGTTGGATATATTCAAGAGGGAGTAAGATATAGCCCTTACGGATAAAGGGATCAAGGAGTATGGAGAGAAAGCAGGAAAGAGGTACTGAGGTGATGATCAGCCATGATCTTATTGAATGGTGGTGCAGGCTCGAAGGGCCGAATGGCCTACTCCTGCACCTATTTTCTATGTTTCTATTCTATGATAATGCTGAATTTAGTTAGAAAGCAGAAGAAATGCTATAGCCGTAATCAGTATTTCAATATCAGGCTGGGGGAAATTGCCCAGGGATATCTCGATCACAACCTAGCAATCGCTTATGGAAGTGCATTTGTATGGATGTCAAATGAGGACATATCAGGCTTGGTTGTGACGCTGAAAAATCTTTTGTCAAATAATCTGTCAATCCACACACAAATAATGGCCACCAGAAGTATCAGTAGGTGAGCGGTACCCACGCAGCCGTATCTCAACAAGGAAATAATGCTTTCTGGAGAGGAGGGTAGGGGAGAGAATTGGAAGGAAAAACAAGTATTGTCAGTAGGAACAAACCACATGGGAGAGGTATAACTTCAACAAGCAGCTTTGTTATTTATCTCACTTGTTCCAGTCCATGTGCAACTAGAAGAATAGGTTGAGACATACTTCCAGGTCTACCAGTGCCATATTATAGCTGTCCCAGGATCACTCTCTCTCTGATTTTTTTCCCTCTTTCCCAATGGAAAATGCCTGATCTCCACACAGGGGGGCTAATTTGCAACTTTGCCACCTGGGCAGTAACATGGCGAAGTGCGTCACCCGCCCATTGTAGAACCCATCCAGTTTCATTTCATTAAAATTATATAAAGACCAGACAAGCCACTCAACCAGGTTACTGCCTGGGTGGTGAAATTGTAAATTACCCCCAGCGTCTCCCTATGGTGTAATGGCTGAAATAAAGTGACACTTTCTGCACAATGTCCTTCTTCATTTGTGGGTCTAGTTATTTGACTGTGGGTCTAGTTATTTGACTGTGGGAGGATTCACAGCTAAGCCTAATCCTATCTTCAACGTGCACAGTTCTGGTCTTCATGTTATAAAAAGGATATCAAAGGTGCAAGAAAGTTTCACAAGGATGCTACCAGAACTAGAGGTTATAACTCTCAAGAAAGGCTGAACAGAATGGGGTTCTTTTCTCCAGAAAAGAGAAGGCTGGAGGGGAGCCTGATAGAGGTAAGATTATGAAAGAGTTTGATAGGGTAAACATAGAGAAGATGTTTCCACTTGTGGGAGTGACCAAAACTAGGGACCTTAAATATAAGACAGTCACCAATAAATCCAATAGGGAACTGAGAATTCCCACAGAGGGAGTCTGTCAGAGGTTTCATCTTTGTGAGTGGTTTGACTAGGGATCTGACAACTTTTCTTTCTTTCTGGTGTTAAAGCACTGATCCTCACTGGAAGGTGCTCAATCTCATGGCTGTAGCTGGGAGCTGAGATTACTATTCTCAGACAGTGAAATTAGGATGTGCGATGGTGGATTTCTTTAATATGCTGTATATTGGCCAAAAAAGTATTGGATTGATGAAGAACATGTTTTTTTCTGGAATACATGAAGGAGACAACATTAATTCCACTGGCAGATACTTTGTCAATTGACCAGCATCTTCCCTTTGGGAGTATATTCAAATTAAAAATAATTTGCAGTGAAAAAATACAAGAAGATTTCTTTAGGTTTGAATCACCAATCATTCCTTAGGCCTATTAGTTACATTTTATTCAGGGTTATTCAGGGTATTTCATGTGCCGCTAAAAGAACATAAATGGTTCCTTTATTCATATGTTCCAGGGAGTAGATGAGCCAAAGATGTGTATGCAGGGGGTGGGGGCAGGTGCAGAGAGAGGTGCACTCAGGAATAACATGCCACATTTGACCTATTGCACATATTTGACCACACAAAAGCCTTTATGGGGGGGGGGGGTTCAAAGCTAAACAGATATTGCAAGCTAGATCAAAAGCTAGAACAGATGTGCTTTTGAAATTCTACCTTCAGAGCTGCAAATGTTCTAAAAATCAAGCCCCATGAACATGCACAAACACACATATACATGCCCATTGAAGTATACACATGCAGGTCAATACATGTTGTACTTCCACATACAAATCCATGAAATCACATCGATGCACCAGCAGCACCTGACATGTAGATGGTCCCTCCTCAGTGCTCATGTTGGCATTCCTCTTTTCCCCACTGTCAATAAGAAATTTTCAGAATTGAGAGAACAATGTATGTAGGATATCAACGGGTTAATCTGGAATCCAGACATTGAGAAGGAGCAGAATACCAAATCTGATGGAATGAAAATCTCAAATTTGGAAAATTTCCAAACAAATCAAATCAAAAAAGATAACAGTGATACTTCCTTTACTTGAAAAGGAAAAGTAGCAGAAAAGGTCTTCCATTCTTCTTATACTGGGAGGCTCAGATTGAATCCTGTTACATTTCTTCTTCCTTCCCATCCCTGCATTTGTGGTAATGTGTGACTCCAGTGTGTTTCAGAATGGGGTTAAACGCTTGCTTGATTTTGTTTGAGCAAAGCTGGGCACATTGAGGGTGAATCGTCCTCCTTCTTCCCTCTGTGTTTATGTTAAGTAGTAGCATCCATATTTGAATATTTCATCACTGATTTTAACCATAGCAGCAAATGTAATGGTAAATATAGAATATTTGATTTCCTTTTCAGAATTTTGTTAATTTTGTTTGTTATTCCACACCTTCCAGGTGTTAGAAATAGCCAAGTTTAAGACTATCTCTGGTCACTTTAGTAATCAGGATCGACTGTAAAACCAATCTGGTGGATATATTGTGTTTAATCAGAGTTTAAGACGGAATATAACACATTAGTTATATAGCAAAAACATACAACCGTAACAGGCAGTTGATACCCATCCTGATCGGACAAATGGTTGGCGCACGTAAGCAGTTCTCTGGCTTGCAGTCTCTTTCTCTGTCTAGAGCTTCTTTCGGTAAAGCATGGGATCACTCGAAAAGTGTTCGACCAGCTCAGCTTCTGTTTCGTCCTTCCTTCACACCGTCTGTGAGAGCAACCTTGAGCAGGCTACCTTTATTCTATTTTTAGGGGTGGGCCTGACCCTGCATATTGACAAGACCTTTTGACCTAAAGAGGTTTCCCAAAAACTTAATATCCGATAAGGCTTACTAGTTCTTTGTCTCGATTCTTGTTTCAAGAACCCTCTCTAAAGAAGTCTCCTGATTTTCTTGGCCACATGCTTTTGTTTATACTGTCCCATAGTTTGTTCCTGTGGAAATCTTTTCATCTCTCTCTCGTCCCTATCCTCTCCTTTGATCCTATGAGGCCAAACCAGAAAACTGCTCGTTATCTCCTTTATGATGGAGCAACATGTTTATGCTAACTCTCACAACTTCCATCCATTCTAAGTCTTTCTGAAACAAATTGTCTTAAAGGTACATAAAGAACATTAAAGCTTTAATTTGAAAACCACAGATAATGGTTGTCATAGTGCAGAATACTATACTATCTCAGCAGGGTACCAAGACATTAGAATTTCTAAGCATCAAATGCCAGTCTCAGGAGACACTTCAGCTCCAGTTCTAAACAATGATTTGAAACACAGCATTTGTATTAGTTTTATACATTCGTATTATTTTTATACATTTTTAGACATCCCTGATTTCTAACACAGGGTAAATGGCAAGAAACCATCTGTCCAAAACTGGATGCCGGGAGTAGTCTTTGTCTTTGTCTTCCAGTCCCATAGGGAAATATGTTTTCCTGAATGACTTTAGTTATTGTCAGTGATGTTTTAAAAAAAAGATAGGGGGAGAAATTCGGGTTGTTTGTGCCTCCAGTTAGCGCCCCCGGGGCGCAAACGACTTTTTGCTCAGGCACAGCGCTGCGAAAGACTCCCACTAAATTCCACAGGAACTTAGCGGCGGTGGTAACCGGTAGTGTCCCGTGCCGGCGATGACAACGTGATCGCCATGCGCAGTGACCAGTTTTTGCCCCAGAGCGAAAATTTGGGAGTGCCCCCTGAAGCTGCACGGGGCGATGCCAGCGACAGTTTAATGGGACGTGTACCAGGCTGTAGGCTGCTTGCGGGCCAAAATTTAATGGGGAAGTGACGCTTTAAAAAAAAAAATCATCTGACTTACCGGTTGCAGCATGGATTGTGGGGTCTGTGCCATGATCTTGCAGCGAGGCCCCGTCTGCTCTCAAGTGGACATAAAAGATCCCATGGCACTCTGCTCCCCGGTGGCCCAGGCCGGGATCCGCAGAGTCGGCCCTCCCCTTTAATGAAGGGGAGGGCCCTGTCTAGGTGGCAGCGCTATGTGTCCCAACCCTCTTGGATTCCTTCCGCTTGCTCACACCCCACAGAGCAAGTGGGGCACATTAATTTGCTCTCCATTTGCTCTCGGGAGTGCTAACCCGAATTTAGGTTGCTGGGCGGGACTTCTGCCCCTGCTGCAGGAAATCCTGCCTAGTGGCTGTTACCGCCCCCAAATGGGGTGCTACGCAATATCCCCCCCGACAAACATTTAATTTGCAATGGGGAAGAGCTTGCAAACCTGCTCAGCAAAAGCTTTTAAATGAAAGTTGTGAGTAAAGAGAACCCTGGTGCTGAGGTAAATTTTTGTGCCCAATTACTGCTTTGGCTGAGGTCAGATAATGCAGCAGAGATTGGGATTTCAATATGGGACCTCTGGTCAGTATGGTTTCGTACCAAACCATGCAGTGCATTGCCCTCATTTTTTGAATAAATTGCTGAGAGTAGATTTTGAATTTGTGCGATAATGTAAAATGGCTTCAATGGAAATAAAAATCGGAGGGAGATGTAAAACGGGCTGCCTATTCGCTATCAGCCATTTTACACAATTGCACAACATCAAAATCTGCTCCCTTGTGTTACTGTGGATTCCGCTACAAACAGCCTTGCATCATTCCGATTGGGGCAAAGTGTCTCTTTAAACATGGCTCATTCTGTGTCTGGATATGTTTTGACGTGGCTGTGTTGAACTATGATTAGAATCAGATGATGTCCAGTCTCCTGAAGTGGTTGAAGCCAGTGGAGAGGCCTCGGAGCCAGTAACGGAAGAGGCCGAAGTCCCTGCGGCTGAAAGTGTCGAGCAACCTGAAAGTCCTTCAACAGTTGCAGAACCCAACGAGAGTCCACTGGAGGAAACGACTGAGACATCGGCTGCAGCACAAAAGGAATAGCTACGACCTGATCAAATCAAAGGTTAATCAATCCCTCCCGATGAAATGATATACTTTAGTTGAAGTTTATAATCCTCCATCTCAACTCACCTTGCCCTCGCTCCTCTTAGTTCACTGCCATCCTGTCCTCCACCTTTCCCTCCATATAAAATCCCTTATCCATGGCCACCCCTCAACCTTGCCATCTTATATGGACTATCTATTCCCATCATCCCAATCACAGACGTGGCCGTCTTTGATCACTTCCTTGTATTTCTCACCACTCACATCCCCCTTTATACTGTACCTTGTTCTGCGTTCGACCTGAGAAAAATCCTTCCCCAAGTCACTTACAACTTAACTTTCAAACTCCCAACCGTCCATTCGCAATGATACTTCTGCAGCTGTCGTTCTGTTCAATCATACCCTCATCTCAGCCTTTAATGTCCTTGTCTGCAGCAAACCCCTTATTCTCTCCTACCCTGGTTGTTCCCCCGCTACAGCCCCCATCCTCACTCCCTTCAGTCCTAGGGGCACAGATTTCAACGTACATGACGCCACAACTGGTTTAGCCATTCATCGCCTTGCTTTCCCCGGCACAACTTCTCACTTCTCCAGGATCATCCTGCAATTCAAAGATAACACCCAGCTTCTTTTCTCTACCACAAACTCCTCTCCCCATCCCTTTCACCCTCACCTGCAACAACAAGTATGAGAGACTCATGGATTTATTGTCACTAAGACTGAGACCATCCATTCAGCTGCCTTTGCCAAACCCTCCCTTCCCCTTGCCCACCAAGCCATGGTTCGCCCCTTCTCTGCCCTATCCCTGAACTCACATCTTTCTCTAGTTTCTCTCCTGTCTCGCATCAAGACCTCGCCGAGCTCATCTTGTCCATGACACCCACCACCTGCACTCTCGAATCTATTCCCAATAAACTGCTGACCACCCGACTTCCCTTCCTGGCCCCCATCCTGGTCATTCCCTTCGCCCTACCATCTAGACCCTAAGCTATAGAATTCCCTTCCTAAACCTCTCTGTCTCCATCTCTCTTCCTTTAAGACCTCCTTAAAACGTACCTCTTTGATTAAGCTTTTTCTCACCTGCCCTAATATCTTCTTCTTTGCCTTGGTGTCAGTTTTTGTCTTAATTACATTCCTGTGAAGTTCTGTTGAATGTTTCCCTATGTTAAAGATGCTATATAAATGCAAGTTGTTTTTGTTTCATATCATAGCTTGGAACTGTTGTTGAGCAAATAATAATGAGAATGTCGTAGAGTATCTGCTCAGGGTGAGAAAGAATGTTCTGACTACTTAAGGTCACCAGAAAGTCTAGTGTGGCCATATTGCAAGAACACAACAGCACCAGTAAGGCCAGATAATGTTTATTCTAGTTTTAGTGAGACAAAGTGAATATCAGGCTCATTGGGAGGTCCCCATGCCAGGATGAACAAACATAATGATGTGAACTAAAAACAAAAACTACCGGAAATACTCAGCAGGTCAGGCAGCTTTTGAGGAGAGAGAAACATAATTAATGACCGTAGTTTTCTTTACCTTGGCGGGTCCAGTGCACCTGGTGTCCCAGGCGGGCCGCGACCCCACTGCTGGCTCCATCCCGCTGTAGAAAATGAACTTACCTTAATGGGGCCTAATAAGCCCTCCTAGCGCGTTACCCAGCCAAATGAAATAGAGTGGGTCTGGTAACATCATTCACGACACATTTTCAGCCGGATCATTAAAGGGATCCTGGCCACATTAAATTTGAAGTTTAATTTAACAAAGTGGGTGTTGAATCTTTACTCCACAATAATATAATAAAAGTTATATATGAGTGACAAAGAAATATTTAAATAATATTATCACTAAGTAATATGACGCCATCTACAAATACGATCAAGAACATCATTTTAAAAGTACATTAATTGGGATTTTATTGGTGCTTTAGTCACAAATCTGTCAACCTTGTATCAGTACCTGGTACAAATAAAAGATGCGTGTTTATAGGTAATACATAAAATTAAGCAGATTTTAAATGTAATTGTAAAGGGGTGGATTTACAATCTTATGCAAGTTCAGCGGAAGAGCTGCAGAATCCCGGACAAACAGTGTAAGTGGTTCTTACAGTGTGTTGAAGTTAACAAGGGACAATCAAGAGGTGACATGTTTGATCTCATTGTGGGTCATGAATTCTTTAAATTCGGCACTGGTGAAACATGACCCCTTGTCACTGACCAGTATGTCAGGCAGGCTGTGGGTGGCAAACATGGCCCTCAGGCTTGCAATGGTGGCGGTGGCGGTGCTTCCCGACATTATTTCACATTCAATCCATTTTGAAAAAGCAAACACCACCACCAGGAACATTTTACTGAGAAACGGGCCGGCATAGTCGACATGGATCCTCAACCATAGACTTAGTGGTGCTTCTCTGGGCGCGTTGCTCAACTGAGCACACACGCTGCATTGCCGTACACAGGATTCTAAGTCAGAGTCGATACCGGGCCACCACACGTGGGATCTGGCTATCGCTTTCATCATTACTATACCCGGGTGTGCGCTGTGGAGATCCGAGATGAACGTCTCCCTCCCCTTTTTGGGTAGCACTACGCGGTTACCCCACAACAGGCAGTCTGCCTGAATGGACAGCTTGTCCTTTCGCCACTGGAATGGCTTGATTAGCTCTTGCATTTCAATGGGGATGCTGGCCCAGCTCCCATGCAGTACACAGTTTTTTACTAGGGACAGCAGAGGATCTTGGCTGGTCCAAGTCCTAATCTGGCAGGCCGCGACAGGTGATTTATCATTTTTAAACGCTTCCATGACCATCAACAAGTCTGCGGGCTGCACCACCATCAACAAGTTTGCAGGCTGCGCCATTTCCACCACCGTATTTATCCACTTGTTTTCAGCGAACAGGGATATGAGGGGCTTGTGATCGGTTTCCAGCTCAAATTTGAGGCCAAACAGATACTGATGCATTTTCTTTACCCCGAACACACATGTTAATGCCTCTTTCTCAATCATGCTGTTGGCTCTCTCGGCCTTAGACAAGCTCCTGGAGCCATAGGCGACAGGTTGCAACATCTCCTCAACATTAGCTTGTTGTAATACACACCCGACTCCGTACGACGACGCATCACATGCTAGCACAAGTCTTTTACACGGGTTTTACAGTACAAGCGGCTTGTTGGAGCATAAAATGTTTCTGGCTTTCTCAAAAGCAATTACTTGTTTTTTTTCCCATAACCAGTTCTCACCTTTACGCAATAGCATATGTAGGGGCTCTAAGAGGGTGCTTAACCCCGGTAGGAAGTTACTAAAATAGTTGAGGAGCCCCAGGAACGACCGCAGCTCCGTGATGTTCCGTGGCCTGGGCGCGTTCCTGATAGCCTCTGTCTTGGTGTCTGTGGGCCGAATGCCGACCGCCGCGATCTTTCTCCCCAAAAACTCCACTTCTGTTGCCATGAAGACGCATTTCGACCTCTTCAGCTGCAGCCCTATGCGATCCAGTCGCTGGAGGGCCTCCTCTAGGTTTTGTAGGTGCTCGACGGTGTCCCGACCCGTGACCAATATGTCGTCTTGAAAAACCACCGTGTGTGGTACCGACTTGAGTAGGCTCTCCATGTTTCTCTGGAAGATCGCTGCAGCCGACCGAATTCCAAACGGGCATCTGTTGTAGATGAACAGTCCCTTGTGCGTGTTGATACAGGTAAGGCCCTTCGAAGACTCCTCCAGCTCCTGCGTCATGTAGGCTGAAGTCAGGTCGAGCTTGGTGAACGTCTTGCCTCCTGCCAGCGTCGCAAATAGGTCATCTGCCTTAGGTAGCGGGTATTGGTCCTGTAGCAAGAAATGATTAATAGTTACTTTATAATCGCCGCAAATCCTGACCGTGCCATCACTTTTGAGTACTGGAACAATCAGGCTGGCCCACTTGCTGAATTCCACTGGGGAGATGATACCCTCGCCGTCCAGCTCGATTTCCACTCTCTCCCTCATCATGTGAGGTACCGCTCGCGCCTTGTGGTGAATGGGTCGTGCCTCTGGGACCAAAAGTCTCCAATGCCTGGCTCAAAAAGGGAAAGAAATTTTTTAAGAACCTGGGACCTGGGTACATGAGGCCTCATCGACATGTGATAGCGCTCGGATGTCATCCCAGTTCCAGCGGATTTTGCCCAGCCAGCTCCTTCCAAGCAGTGTGGGGCCATCGCCCGGGACAATCCAGAGTGGCAGTTCGTGCACCGTGCCCTCGTAGGTGTCCTTGACCATGGCACTGCCCAGCACAGTGATGAGCTCTTTGGTGTACATTCTCAGTTTCATGTGGATAGGGCTCAGGGCTGGTCTGAGTGCCTTGTTGCACTACAGTCTCTCAAACATCCTTTTACTCATGATGGATTGGCTAGCGCCAGTGTCCATCCAATTCCATGGCTACGGGTAAGCCATTCAATTTTACATTTAGCATTATAGGTGGACATTTCGTCGAAAATGTGTGCACCCCATGTACTTCAGCATCTGCCTCCTTTCTCTGAGGCTCGAAATTGCTTTGATCCGCCATGGACCGATCTTCCTCTGCTACATGGTGGTTAGCAGGTTTTGCAGAGCTTGCAGCTCATCTGAATGGGCTGAATGGAAGCCTCGACACTCGACAACACCAACAAGGTGTGAATTGCCTTGCATTCATCCTTTGTTGCGGACTCTGAGTCATCTGGGTCACCTGAGGCCTGCTGGCAGTTGCAGACTTGTGGTTTCTGCCCTGTACATTTCTGCTCACAAACACAGTTCCAGTTAATTTATGAACATTGCTAGCGCTTGTGTGCTGAGAGATTTGTTTGGTGTTATCACTGGTGGACATAAACGCCTGTGCTATCGCAATGGCCTTACTGAGGATTGGTATCTCTACAGTCAAAAGTTTTCATAGGATGGTCTCGTGGCTAATGCCCAGTACAAAAAGGTCTCTGAGCATCTGCTCCAGGTAGCCATCAAACTCACATTGTTCTGCAAGTCGCCTTAGCTCGGCGACGTAGCTCGCCACTTTCTGACCTTACGATCGCTGGCACGTGTAGAACCGATACCTCGCCATCAACACGCTCTCCCTCGGGTTAAGATGCTCCTGAACCAGTGTACATAGCTCCTCATACGACTTATCTGTGGGTTTCACCGGAGCCAGAAGATTCTTCATGAGGCTGTAGGTTGGTGCCCCGCAGACCATGAGGAGGACCACTCTCCTTTTTGCAGCGCTTCCTTCTCCGTCCAGCTCGTTGGCTACAAAGTACTGGTCTAGCCGTTTGACATAGGCTTCCCAGTCCTCACCCTCCGAGAACTTCTCCAGGATGCCCACAGTTTGCTGCATCTTTGCGTTGGATTCGTATCTTTGTCGCCAGCTGTTGTATTCCTAACACAGATGAGACCGCACACAGGGAGGTTAAAGTAACAGTGACCTCAGTCTTTATTAAGACACTCCAGAGTGAGGAACAGGCCTTAGGAGCCGGCTTATATACAGTGCTCCCAAGAGATGCTGGGATCCCTTGGGACTTCAGGGGATGCGCTCCCTGGTGGCGGAACATGGGAGTGCATGCTTTACAGATACACAATAACCACTGCCCCCATTTTTTCAGATGGCAGCTGTTGGTGCTGATTCTGCTATTCCCTTTGACACCCCCTTTATACTCATCTTTTGTTTCTTTATTTGCCCCATTACCATCTCCTTATGTCTTGCACCATCATCCCTTTTGTCATTTCATCTCTCCTACCTTGCATCCTATCACAGACGTTCCCTTTTGTTCTTTCCTCCCCTCCCCCTTTTCACTGCCTCTACTTGCTTGTTATATCTCTAACTTTTTCCAGTTCTGATGCTGCCTGACCTGCTGAGTATTTCCAGCATTTTCTGTTTTTGTTTCAGATTTCCAGCAGCTGCAATATTTTGCTTCTGTATTAATGATGTGAACTACCTGGTTAAGATGTATCTTGATGATGTAAGCATCAGATTTAGCACATTAAAACCATACCTTGACTGACTCATATGTCCTGTCTGTCCAGCAGTAGAGTGAGGACGTTTTAATTCTCAAAACAGATGTTCTCCACCGGGCTGGAGAAGAACTTGGAGTGGGAGGGGGAGGATTCAGTTGTCGTGGTACACGTAGGCACCAATGACATAGGTAGGACTAAGAAAGAGGTTCTGCTGAGAGAGTTTGAACAGCTAGGGACTAAATTGAAAAGCAGAACCACAAAGGTAATAATCTCTGCATTGTTACCTGAGCCACGAGCAAATTGGCATAGGGTCAATAGAATCAAGGAGCTGAATGTGTGGCTCAGAGGTTGGTGTGGGAGAAGTGGGTTTCGATTCATGGGGCACTGGCACCAATACTCGGGTCCTAAATCTAAAGAAAGGAAACTACGAAGGTAGGAGGAATTAATTGGCTATGATAGATTGGGAAGATTCATTAAAAGGCATGATGGTGGATAGGCAATGGCTAATATTTAAGGAACGAATGCATGAATTGCAGCAGTTATACATTCTTTTCTGGCGTAAAATCACAAAAGGAAAAAAGGCCCAACCATGGCTAACAAAATAAATTAAGGATAGTATTAGATCCAAAGAGGAGTTATACAAAGTTACCAGAAAATGTAGCAAGCCTGAGGATTGGGAGCAGTTTAGAATTCAGCAAAAAAGGGCCAAAGATTGATTAAGAGGGGAAAAATAGAGTATGAGCGTAAACTTGCAAAGCACATAAAAACCGACTGCAAAAATTTCTACAAGTACGTAAAAAGAAAAAGATTAGTGAAGACAAATGTAGGTCCTTTACAGACAGAAACGGGAGAATTTGTAATGGGGAACAAGGAAATGGCAGAACAGTTAAATAAATACTTCGGTCCTGTTTTCACGGAAGAGGACACAAAATAATGTTCCAGAAATGCTAGAGAATCAAGGGTCTAGTGAGCAAGAGGAATTAGAGGAAATGATTAGAGTAAGAAAATAGTGCTGGAGAAATTAATGGGATTGAAGGCAGATAAATCCCCAGGACCTGATGATCTGTATCCCAGAGTACTAAAAGAGGTAGCCATGGAAATAGTAGATGCATTGGTTGTCATCTTCCAAAATTCTATAGATTATAGAACTGTTCCTGCAGATTGCAGGGTGGCAAATATAACGCCCCACTATTGAAAAAAGGAGGGAGAAAGAAAACGGGGAACTACAAACCGGTTAGCCTGACATCAGTAGTAGGGAAAATGCTGGAGTCTATTATAAAGGGTGCGATAACGGCACACTTAGATAATATCTACGGGATTAAACAAAGTCAACATGGATTTATGAAAGGAAAATCATGTTTGACAAACCTACTGGATTTTTTTGAGGATGTAACTGATAGAATAGATAAAGGAGAATCAGTGGATATAGTGTATTTGGATTTTCAGAAGGCCTTTGATAAAGTCCCACATAAGAGGTTAGTGTGCAAAATTAAAGTACATAGGATTGGGGTTAATGTATTGGCATGGATTGAAAATTGGTTAACTGACAGGAAACAGAGAGTAGAAATAAACGGGTCTTTTTCAGGATGGCAGGCAGTGACTAGTGGGGTACCACAGGGATCAGTGTTTGGGCCCCAGCTATTCACAGTATATGTAAATGATTTGGATGAGGGAACCAAATGTAATATTTCCAAGTTTGCTGACAACACAAACACAGTTGTCAGGATGATGCAAAGACGATGCAAGACGATTTAGATAGGTTGAGTGAGTGGGCAAAAACATGACAGTTGCAGTAGAACGTAGATAAATGTGAAGTTATCCACTTTGGTAGGAAAAACAAAAGGACAAAGTATTATTTAAATGGTGATGGCTTGGTAAGTGTCGATGTACCTGGGTGTCCTTTTACACCAGTCATTGAAAGCAAACATGCAGGTGCAGCAAGCAGTTAGGAAGGCAAATGGTATGTTGGCTTTCATTGCAAGAGGATTTGAGTACAGGAGCAAGGATGTCTTACTACAGTTATACAGGGCCTTGGTGAGAGTATTGTGTGCAGTTTTGGTCTCCTTACCTAAGAAAGGATATACTTGCCAGAGAGGGAGTGTAGCGAAGGTTCACCAGACTGATTCCTGGGATGGCAGCTCTGTCGTATGAGGAGAGATTGGGTCGACTAGGCCTGTATTCACTAGAGTTTGGAAGAATGAGAGGGGTTTCTTATTGAAATGTATAAAATTCTGACTGGGTTGGATAGATTGGATGCGGGGAGGATGTTTCCCCTGGCTGGGAAGTCTAGAACGAGGGGTCACATTCTCAGAATATGGGGTAGGAAATTTAGGACCAAGATGAGAAGAAATGTTTTCACTCAGGAGGGTGGTGAACCCTGTGGAATTCTCTACCACAGAAGGCTGTGGAGGTCAAGTCACTGAATATATTTAAAAGGGAGATAGATAGATTTCTCGAAACAAAAGCCATCAAGGGGTATGGGGAAAAAGCGGGAATATGGTGTTGAGATAGAGGATCAGCCATGATCATATTGAATGGCGGTGCAGACTCGAAGGGCCGAATGGCCTACTGCTGCTCCTATTTTCTATGTTTCTATGTCTACATAGTTCTGCTTATATTAAGGAAATGACATGACCTACCAGAAGCTGATGTTTCTCACAGAGAAGATCCATGTAAAAAGGGATCTCCAAATATTAATTCCACAGTATTTCACAACCTCTATTTCTGAACATTTAATTACATTTAACTCACATCTAGGCCTGTGAAACCAAATGGATTTTCATCTCTCATATGGCCCCTATGGCACAAACATGGGTCGAACAAGTCACCAATAGCAGACACATTCAGAGATATGTGAGTTGCTAAAGGGAATATGTAATGGAGTTAATAGTTGAGTGAGGCAGTCTTAACAGCAATCTATGCAAAACAAAACAGGATTGAATACCCAAGCATCTTTAACTATAAACCTTTTGCTTGATCACATATATTTTGCAGCAAGGGATATATAGCCAGAGCTGAGGAGGAGAAAGATGTTGCTAGGGTATTCTGCAGTAACCTGCTCTCCAATGTTCACAAAAAACCCTGTTCCAAATTAGTGAGGATTCCTCCAGCAATGCCATCATGGAGAAAACTCATGAAGCATGGCTGCTGTGTGGTTGTCATAGGAATGACTCAATAACAGGAAATAATTCCATCAGTTGACATATATACCATTTCCATTGCACCTGCATTATTACATAGAGAGAGGCAGAGTACCAAAACCTTCACAATCAAGAGGCAATATGGATAACCAGGGTTGTAGGACAATCAATAATTCAAATAATCAATCACAGAATCAGGGCAATTCCCATGAAAAAGTTCTTAGTAGCCAAGGCTACAAGGAAAATCAAAATAATTGGAATACTGATTTGGGGATACTTGGAGCTGAGAATAAGAATTTTATTTCAGGAGGTACAGATTCCCTAGGAAACAGAAGTTACAGCTCATAGAAATGCAACTAAACAAACCAGCAGTGCCAAAATATAAATTCTTATCAAGAGAAGAGGCAAAACCAGAACCAACAGCCAGGCCAACTGGACAAAGATAACCAGGCTGCAATGAGAAAAATGGAAAGAGGAAGGAAGTCACATTATAACAAGCCCAAGTCATTCTCTGATTGGTGGAATGTGACAAGTGGAGTCGAGGATGACTTGCTACCACACTAAAAATGAGTTCTCATGTGACTGATGAGTCCTATGTGGGAACTACAGTCTCTGTCACAGGTGGGGCAGACGGTGGTTGAAGGAATGGGTAGGTGCGGTGCCTGGGTTGCCGTACGCTCCTTCCGCTGTTTACGCTTGGCTTCAGCTTGCTCTCGGCGTAGAGACTCAAGGTGTTCGGCGCCTTCCTGGATGCTTTTCCTCCACTTTGAGCGGTCTTGGGCCAGGGATTCCCAGGTGTTGGTGGGGATGTTGCACTTTTTCAAGGAGGCTTTGAGGGTGTCCTTGAAGCGTTTCCTCCGCCCACTTGCGGGTGGCTTGTTGTGTCAGAGCTCCCAGTAGAGTGCTTGTTTTGAGAGTCTCGTATCGAGCATGCGGACGAAGTGGCCCGCCCAACGGAGTTGATCGAGCGTGGTCAGTGCTTCAATGCTGGGGATGTTGGTCCGCGCGAGAACGCTGACATTGGTGCGTCTATCCTCCCAGTGGATTTGCAGGATCTTGTGGAGGCAGCGTTGGTGGTACTTCTCCAGCACTTTGAGATGCCTGCTGTACATAGTCCATGTCTCTGAGGCATATAAGAGGGCGGGTATCACTATTGCTCTGTAGACCATGAGCTTGTTGCCTGGTTTGAGGTCCTGGGCTTCAAACACTCTCTTCCTCAGGCGACCGAAGGCTGCACTGGCACACTGAAGGCAGTGTTGGACTTCATCATCGATGTCTGCCCCTTTTGACAGTAGGCTCCAAAGGTATGGAAAATGGTCCACATTGTCTAAGGCCTCGTTGTGGATTTTGATAATCGGGGAGTAGTGCTGCAATACGGAGGCAGGTTGGTAGAGGACCTTTGTCTTACAGATGTTTAGTGTAAGGCCCATGCTCTCGTACACTTTGGTGAAGGTGTTGATGATGGCTTGGAGTTCGACCTTCGAGTGTGCGCAGATACAGGCATCGTCTGCGTACTATAATCAGTGACAGAGGATGGGACGACCTTGGATCTGGCCTGGAGGCCGCGGAGGTTGAGCAGCTTCCCATTTGTTCTGTAGATTAGCTCCACTCCAGCGGGGAGCTTACTGATGGAGCATTGCAGCAAGGAAGATCGAGAAGAGCGTTAGTGCAATGACACAGCCTTGCTTGACCCTGGTCCGAATGTGAATTGGGTCTGTGGTGGATCCGTTGGTCAGGATCACAACTTGCATGGCGTCGGGAAGCACGCGAAGGATGATGACAAACTTTTGGGGGCAGCCGCATTTGAGGAGGACTTCTGAATAAGTGACATTTGGCGAATATTTTATGGAAGAAACGTGAAGGAAGATGAGAAATGATCACACGGATGTAAACAGACAATATTAAGAGCAGTGAGATTCCATGTGAGGGTAAAAAAAATCCGAGTTATGGACTGCAAATGCGTGATAGACTCAGGATCAGAAATAACATAAATAACAAATACACTGAATCTTTGATTAGTCCTCTTATCCTTTTGTACAGAGAGATCGAGAGCCAAAGGTCGGAACAGAAGACTAAGGAACTTTACCAACTAAATTGGAGGACTGTGCTGAGAATGAAGTTCTTACCCGTGCCGGATTATTTACTACCCATGATAGACAACCTGGAAGAGCTCACTCTCAAAAGAAACAATTGAACTTCCAATAGCAAGAAAGAGGTTATACCACATCCTGTAGCTGTGACATTTTACTTGAAAGAGTTGGAGTCACAAATACTCAGAGGAACAGGATGAGGGTAGCAACGCGCAACCTGCTGAAAACGGAGATCTAGAGCAAAACTTACCCTAACTAAGAAAATTCAGGTGCTACAATTCAAAGTTAACAGTCACAGTTGAAAGTGAATGCTGTTGATGTGAAAAAGAAAGAAGAGAATGAAGAGTTTCAAGACAGGAATGGAGCTGAGAGGATGATATCATATGCTAGATTTGAAGATCAGATTAAAGAACAGATTAAGGTTGACAATGCATTAAGAATGGCAGAACAATGGAAAAGGCATCACATACTGATACACATGAGTATATGTAGTTGGGAAAATGCTAGAATCTATTATTAAGGACGTGGTAACAGGGCATTTAGAAAATAATAACAGGATTGGGCAGTGTCAACATGGATTTATGAATGGGAAATCATGTTTGACAAACTTTTTTAGCATTTTTTGAGGTTGTAACTAGCAGAATAGATAAGGGGGGACCAGTGGATCTGGTGTATTTGGATTTTCAGAAGGCATTCGATAATGTGTCACAAAAGAGGTCATTAAACAAAATGAGGGCTCATGGGATTGGGGGTAATAGACTAGCATGGATTGAGGATTGGTTAACGGACAGAAAACACAGAGTAGAAATAAATGGGTCATTTTCAGGTTGGCAGGCTGTAACTATTGGGGTGCCATAAGGATCAGTGCGTGGGCCCCAGCTATTCACAATCTATATCACTGATTTAGATGAGGGGAGCAAATGTAATATAATCCAAGTTTGTTGATGATACAAAGCTAGGTGGGAATGTAAGTTGTGAGGATGATGCAAAGATGCTTCAAGGGGGTATAGACAGGCTAAGTGAATGGGCAAGAACATGGTAAATGGAATATAATATGGAGAAATGTGAAGTTATCCACTTTGGTAGGAAAAATAGAAAAGAAGAGTATTTTTAAATGGTGAAAGTTTGGGAAATGTTGGTGTTCAGAGGGACCTAGGTGTCCTTGTACACGAATCACTGAAAGTTAACATGCAGGTACAGCAAGCAATTAAGAAAGCAAATGGTTTGAATATGAGTAAAGACGTTTTACTGCAATTATATAGGGCCCTGGTGACATCGCACCTGGAGTATTGTGTATAGTTTTGGTCTCCTTACTTAAGAATGGATATACTTACCATTGAGGGAGTGCAACCAAGGTTCACCAGACTGGGATGGTAAGATTCTTGGGATGGGGGGATTGTCCTATGAGGACAAATTGAGTAGACTAGGCTTATATTCTCTAGAGTTTAGAAGAATGAGAGGTGAAAAATAGAAAAGCAAATTATAATATAAATGGAGAAAAATTGCAAAGTGCTGCAGTACAGAGGGACCTGGGGGTTCTTGTGCATGAAACACAAAAAGTTAGTATGCAGGTATAGCAAATAATCAGGAAGGCAAATGGAATGTTGGCCTTTATTGCAAGGGGGCAGTCCTGCTACAACTGTATAGGGTATTAGTGAGGCCACACCTAGAGTACTGCATACAGTTTTGGTCTCCGTATTTAAGGAAGGATATACTTGCATTGGAGGCTGTTCAGAGAAGGTTCACTAGGTTGATTCCGGAGATAAGGGGGTTGATTTATGAAGATAGGTTGAGTAGGTTGGGCCTATACTCATTGGAGTTCGGAAGAATGAGAGGCGATCTTATGGAAACATATAAGATATTGAGGGGCTCGACAAGGTGGATGCAGAGAGGATATTTCCACTCATAGGAGAAACTAAAACTACGGGACATAAGGCCTAAGTTTCCCCAGGAGTTGCTCTTTTTTTGGAGCAACTTGATTTTTCTGGACTATCTTTTTAGTTGCAATTCTGGCCATTTAATTTGCGCCAGTGTAAGTGAGTTAGTTAGGCTTTTTTTTTAGTTCATTTTTTTTTCTCCAAAGAGGGCGTTCCCAGCCACTTACCCCTGTTTTAGGCGTTTGGCCAGCAAATAGTTGCTCCAAACTAACTTAGGCCATTGTATGTTGCCACTTCTGTCTGCACAGAAAAACCTTATCTAGAGTTAAGGAATCGGCGCAAGTAATTACATTTAAAGCACCACCAAGCACCAAACAAAGCACAAAAAGTAATAAGCAATTAATTAACAAATAAAATAGAAGGAACCCTGCACCTAAAGCACCAAAATCAATCAGTAAATAACAAATAAAAAATAGAAGTCCTACCTTAGGGAACGCAGCGGGCCACCGATGAGGGAGCCCATTCAGCCAGGGCTAGGATCGGCGTGCTTCGGACCCCTCCCACACAGCTTGCAGCGCACGTTTGCAGAAATGGCCTGCCAGGAGCTACTGCACATGCGCGCAGACTCTAGCGCGCATGTGCAGAGATCCCAGCATTGTTTTCAGCGCTGGGACCGGGCTCCGCCCCCAATCCACTGGGCCACGCTACGCCATGACCGAGGAGAGGCTGGGGAGCGACCAGAATATGGACATCTTTTTTCGACGCGCTTAGAGGCGGACAAAAGCGGCGCACCTCATGTGAGGGCGCCAGAAAAACAGGTTAGGGAAACGAGCCCATAGTCGCAGAATAAGGGGCTGCCCATTTAAAACTGACATGAGGAGGAATTTCTTCTCTCAGGGTTGTAAATCTGTGGAATTCTCTGCCCCAGAGAGCTGTGGAGCCTGGGTCATTGAATATATTTAAGGCAGATTTTTGAACGATAAGGGAATCATCATCATAGGTGGTCCCTCGAGCGAGGATGACTTGCTTCCACGAGTTCACAGGTGTTTCAATGAGGGACCCAATGTTCCAGTCCTGAACTCCAGTTGAGGGGGTGGAAGGTGCCTGTGCGTGAATTGTTTTAACGTGTGGTGACCGTTGCACACCAGCCACCACACGGGCTCGACAGAGCTAGGCCTTTATCCAGTGGCAAGGGTTAACCAGGATGACTGGAGACCTGCTCTGCTGCCCGGACCTAGCGCGCACACATATCGCAGTGTGGGCTGGCTCGTGCTGCTTCTGGGCCTCCACACTTCTGGGCCCTGTAATGGGGAGCAGCCAGGGAAGTGGAGCTGAGTCCATGGTAAGATCAGCCATAATCTTATTAAATGGCGGAGCAGGCTCAAGGGGCCAAATGGCCTACTCCTGCTCCTATTTCTTATGTTCTTATCTCATTGAAACATACAAAATTCTTCAGGACTTGACAGGGTAGATGCAGGGAGGATGTTTCCTCTGGCTGAGGAGTCTAGTCTCAGAATAAGAGGTCGGCCATTTAGGACTGAGATGAGGAGAAACTTCTTCACTCAGAAGGTAGTGAATCTTTGGAATTCTCTACCCCCCAGAGGGTTGTGGAGGCTCAGTATTTGACTATATTCAGAACAGAGTTGCTAGATTTTTAGATATTAAGGAAATCAAGGGATATGGGGATAGTGCAGGAAAGTGGAGTTAAGGTAGAAGATCAGCCATAATCTTATTGAATGGTGGAGCAGGCTCAAGGGGCCGAATGGCCTACTCCTGCTCCTAATTCTTATGTTCTTATGTTCTAAGATATCTTTGAAAGAGACTCTTAACATTTAAGGGAGGCCAGCTACAGCATTGGTAGTCGAAATACCAACAAATCCAACCGAATCTTTCCCTTATACATAAGAACATAAGAATATAAGAATTAGGAACAGGAGTAGGCCATCTAGACCCTCGAGCCTGCTCCGCCACTCAACAAGACCATGGCTGATCTGGTCGTGGACTCAGCTCCACTTACCTGCCCTCTCCCCGTAACCCTTAATTCCCTTATTGGTTAAAAAATCTATCTATCTTTGACTTGAAAACATTCAATGAGCTAGCCTCAACTGCTTCCTTGGGCAGAGAATTCCACAGATTCACAACCCTCTGGGAGAAGAAATTCTTTCTCAACTCGGTTTTAAATTGGCTCCTCCGTATTTTGAGGCTGTGCCTCCTAGTTCTAGTCTCTCCTACCAGTGGAAACCACCTCTCTGCCTCTGTCTTGTCTATCCCTTTCATGATTTAAAATGTTTCTATAAGATCACCCCTCATCCTTCTGAACTCCAACGAGTAAAGACCCAGTCTACTCAATCTATCATCATAAGATAACTCCCTCATTTCTGGAATCAGCCTAATGAATCGTCTCTGTACCCCTTCCAAAGCTAGTATATCCTTCCTTAAGTAAGGTGACCAAAATGTGTGATATAAAATTCCAAAAGTAGCCTACAATCCAATCCAATATAGCTTAGATATATGTTTGGAATATAAGATTGTCTGAGAGTGCAGTTTTAATTCAACATTTCCCATATAGACAACAGAACCGGCAAGTTCCATTGGCTTGTTGGCCGATGCCCCACATCGATGAGAATTTAGCCAGTTTCCCTGAAACAAAATATTGCATAAAACTGGATGTGCCAAATGAATTTTGGAATATTAGATTATATCATTTCAAGATGGCCTTTTCTTCAACAGCAGACAGTACACATGCAATAGCTATCCCTTTGGTTATGCCATTTAACTGCAGAACTTAATATATTTCTGAATTTGGCAGAGGACTCAGAAAATTTAAATTACGTAGAAAACATTCTATTGCCAGTAAAAACTTGGCCAAAACAGCATGAAGGCCTGAGGCATGTACTGTTAAGGAATGCTGGAATACAAGTGCTTTGGTCATGATGGAAGGACAGTGGTTCCAATGATACACACAGACGTGGACTATACTTTTAAACCATATGGAATTTCTACCATAAAGTGATAGTATTGAAGGCATACAACAATTTGGACCATAAATCTGAAGGAGTTGACCAGGTCCTGGGGTTGTGGAAAAGTTCATAAGGGCACATGTGGAAATCACTCAACCCCTCGATAGCCTCCAGCAATTGGGAAGAGAAACAATGCATTAATTCTGCCTCTGTTAGAGATTGCCAATGAGAACAGAATCTGACAGAGGCAGAGTTGATACACTAAATTAGGAATACAGCAAAAATGAAAAAGAATATCTACATTGCGTATCATCTCCAATCTTCGGGTTAGGTTTTGTATGCAAGCTGAACAGGGGTAAACATCTTGAGGAAATATATGACCTCCAATGGAATGGATTGGAATGTCAAACTTGCACTTATATTGATGGTTAGATCCACTATCAGCAAGTCTACAGGAGTGACACTATTTGAAATGATTGAATAAATAAATGAGCTTACCCATGCACTTTGTACAATAAAATGGAAGCAATACAGATCACACAGTCATGGGAGCTGTGTCTTGTACGGTTACAGCAATATTTGTAAGACGTTTTTGCTGTTGCAAGAATGCTATAGGAAGTGGGACTAACTATAATTAACAGACATAATGTGAGCATAACCAAGTAGATAAATAGATGCATACTGCCCCTTGACAATATCCGCAGAGATGGGGGCAGCTTCCAGCTGTAATATGATAACACCCAGCTCTACCTCTCCACCATCTTTCTTGATTCTTCCACGGCCTCTGTGCTGCTTGTCTGACAAGTCTTAGATGAAGTGTAACTTCCTTTGGCTGAAGATTCAGAAGACTGGAGCCATCGTCTTTGGCCCCCACCACAAACTTTACACCACAAAATCTATCCCCATCCACTGTCTTATACCAAACCAGACTGTTGGCAATGTTAGCCCTCTGTTTGACCCCGAACTGAGTTTCCAACCTTGCATCCACTCGAACACAAAGACTGCCTCCTCCGTAACTTCGTCCACCTCTATTTTTATCTCAGCCCATGTGCCACTGAGCCCCTTATTTGTGCTTTTCTCACCTCCAGACTCAGTCAATGCTCTCTTGGTCAGTCTTGCATCCTCTACTATCTCAAAACTCTGCTTCTTGTATTCAATCCCACACCAAGTTTGGTTCACTCATCACAACCATCCCTGCTCACTTACTTTGGCCTCTGGCCACCCCAGCAGCTAAAATTATAAAATTCCCATTCTTGAAATCCCTTCATGGCCTTACCCCTCCCAAGCTCTGTCACCTCCTCCATCCATACAACACCCCTCCCACTCTCTGTTCCTCTGATTTTCATCTCCTGTGCATCCTCTCCTCCCTTTGCTCCATCATTAGCGGACGTGCCTTCAGCTGCCTAGGTCTCACTCTCTGGAACTTTGCTCTGCTGCTCCACCTCCTTTTCCTCCTTTAATATCCTATCTAAAAGGCACCAAACTTTTGATCATCTCATCTAAAGTGTCCCTCTTTGGTTCGTAATCCATTTTCCTTACACCTCTGTGAAGCGCTTAGAGAAGCTTTTCTATGTTAAAGGCGCTATATAAATGCAATTTGCTGGATGAAAATCTGTCCCACAGGATTTCCATTCACATATCATCCATTTAATTTCCCAATCGGGGTTTGAACTAGCAACACAAGTGTCCATGTTTACAGCTACTTATATTACAATTAGCCTCCAATGACACTATTTAGATATCTGGGCAATCTCCAGGATTTTTCACTGGCATGGCATTCAGTAAGCTACCCTTCCATTTAAAATGGACATCCAGGACGGCGAGGGTGTGCTGGTTATGGAAATGATCATTTGTGTTACTATCCTATTTCCACTTAATTGGTCATGAGGATTTTTGTCAAGTGTTCTGGCACTTTTTTGACACATCCACGATATTGGGACAATGGGTTTCTCAGTGAGAATCACTCTTTACTTAAGTTTTTTGAAGCAAGAAGAGGAGCAAGGGAGGCTATCAAGCTGGTTAGACTTCACCAAAGGCAAACTGCACTCACCTACTGCTTCCCTCCTATCTACATGTACAGACACAGGTATCTGGCAATGATGGTGCAGAACTGGTTACGCAGTCATTGGGTCAGCAGACAGCTCGATGAGAGCTGTTCCATCTGCTGAAAGAGTATATAAGAACATAAGAAAAAGGAGCAGGAGTAAGCCATATGGCCCCTCGAGCCTGCTCCGCCATTCAATAAGATCACGGCTGATCTGATCTTGGCCTCAACTCCACTTTCCTGCCTGGTCCCCATAACCCTTGAATCCCCTGTAGTTCAAGAATCTGTCTATCTCAGCCTTGAATATATTCAATGGCCCAGCCTCCACAACTCTCTGGGGTAGTAAATTCCAAAGATTCACAACCCTCTGAGAGAAGAAATTCCTCCATCTCTGTCTTAAATGGGCGACCCCGTATTTTGACACTAGGTCCCCTAGTTTTAGATTCCCCCACGAAGGGAAACATCCTCTTTGCATCTACCCTGTCAAGCACCCTCAGAATTTTATATCTTTCAATAAAATCACCTCTCATTCTTCTAAACTCCAATGAGTACAATCCCAACCTGTTCAACCTTTCCTCGTAAGACAACCCCTTCATCCCAGGAATCAACCTAGTGAACCTTCTCTGAACTGCCTCCAATGCAAGTATATCCCTCCTTAAATAAGGAGAGCAAAATTGCATGCAGCACTATAGATGTGGTCACACCAACGCCCTGTAAAGTTGTAGCAAGACTTCCCTACTTTTATACACGATCCCCGTTGCAATAAAGGCCAACGTGTAATATATACTGGCACTACCAGTTGCTGTAATGGTCAACTGCTGCCTCAAGCCATTTTCCTCTGCTTCATTGCAATCTGTTCATTGGAGAGGATAGCCTGAAATGGAGACTTGGGCCCTGATATTTACGAGAAGGAGGGGAGGGAGCGGGATCACCTATCTCTGGCTGGGAAACCCAGAAAAACCAGGAAGGTTGAGGTCCTGCTGAATTTAACGGCAGAATCTCATTAGATTTTTTTAAAAACTCTGTTTCCCACCCGGCAGCTGGCCAGATTGAGAGGAGGGATGGCTGCTGAGCAGGAATGCTTGCGGTACAACCCGCTGGGCACGGACCCTGGTAATTGGAGAAGAGCTGAGGTTGGTGGGGGTGCTCGGAGTGTAGCAGCGAGGAGCAAGGGAGAGATCACGGGGGTAGAGAGATCACAGCGGAGGGAGGAGAGATCGCGGGAGGGGAGAGATCACAAAGGGTGTCTAAAGATCGCAGGAGGGTCAGACAATCGTGGGGAGGGAGAGATTGCAGCAGAACATTTGCTTGGAGGCGGGGGGGGTGGTGGCTGGGGGAGGTGCTGGGGGAAAGCACTCCTGCTCCTTCTGGCTCACAAGTAGTGCTGGAAAAGCACTTACCTGTTGGATCTGGCCGCTCCAGCCTCCCTTCAGCTGCCGGGTTTCCTGAGCCCTGGGAAACCTGGCTCACAGTTGTTAAATTCAAATGGCTCCCATAATCTGATGAATGAATCCTCATTTAAATATTATAATCACTTACCCGCCCCTCCAGAGCGTGTTACTTGGGCACCTCCAAACCCACTGCAGTTAAACCGGAAGTCGGCACATTTACAGCGGGTTAGGATTGGGTTTCACAGTTGTACTAATTTATCCCTTCTCCCTGACTCGCACCTGCCCGTTATGTGGGGGCAGGGTTAAAATTACCATCTTGGTTTTCAACCTCCACATGATTGTACCCGCCATTGTGTTTTGCTTGGTATTTTGTTACCCAAACAGACTCTGTAAAGTCTGAAATATATATTAGAAATATTAGCAGCCTTTGTAGTTGCTACAAATATGTTTAGTCCCGGATGCAGCCATTTATTTTTATGTTTACCCGTTACCCCTTGTAAGAAGCCCTTTAAAGGCTGAATATACTGATTTCCTGCCTCTTCAGTCTGGGCTGGAGGCTTATCACACTATGTAAATAAAGCTGACTCGGGAAAATCAGCGAAGGTCAGTACAGTAATTGTTCAGTGGATGCTAATAATGTACTGCCTGACTAATGCCCAACTGGAGGCTCAATCAGAAAATTTACCCTAGAGTGTTCTATTTTAATCACAGTTTGAACACCACAAAGATAAAGAAATTCCTCCCTAGCTGGAAAAACCTTAACTGTTAGACTGTCGGTGGCTATCTTTCTATCAGGTTGAAATATCTGCACCCAATAGCAGACGGTGGTATTGTATTCAAATGATACATAATAAACAGTCAAGGCTTAGTTACAGGGAAAATGAAAAGAGGGTGCAGTAAAGAAATTGTGAGTTGCAGAGTGGATTCATTTGAACATTTCAAACAATCAGTAATGATTACGGTTTATTTGTTCTATTTCTGTTACAGATAAGCTGATTTTTCACGTTTGTCAGTTTGATTATTCAGAACTTTCGAATGCCGACTGGCGGTGCAGCTAAGATGATGCGCAGAAAACCTGCAAGACTTACTGATTGAGGAATCCAGAGTCGTTTCCAAAAGAGTAATATATTTCTTACTTTCCGTTACGTACGTTAGTGCAATTTTATTAGTTGTACTAAAGATGCTTGATATTTATCCGTAAGTATCAATCGTCTGATTCTGTAACTATAGGTTGAACCTCCCTTATCTGGGACTCCCTTATCCAGAACCACCTCTCGTCTGGCACCATTCCCGGCCACCGGGTGGCGCATGTGCAGAACTCCGACATGAACAAATTGAAGTCCTTCCTCGCTGCTGACTCCCGCAATCGCTGGCTTGACCCCGCGATCCATCGCCCCCACCCACCCCCTCCACGATCTCTCTGCCGCACTCCCAGCCCCAAGCCAGCCAGCCCCGATATCCCCTTGCTCAGTACCACCTGTACCATCCAATTTAACATGACCACCCCTCGTCCGGAAAAATCCCTTATCCAGAACAGGCCAGGTCCCGAGAGTGCCAGATAAGAGAGGTTCAACCTGTATTAGCTTTGCTATTATATTTGTACACATTCTGAATTTCTAAACATGTATTGTGATTATGGCTGATGGTAATCTAACCCATTTAAATTGCTAATTACAATGGGGTTTACCAAACAATAAGATGGAATACTGTTGCAAGGGAGAAATATATTGAACATCTCTGCATTGCCAACGGGGAGGGTAATTGCAGGATATACTTGAACTATGGGCTGAAATAGAGGATTAATTCTTTCAATTGAGGCTAATGCATCGCTTAAGATGGTACTTAGAAGAGGAATGAATAAGCAATAAAAACCATGTAGAGCGTTTTCTTTCTCTAGTCTTATGCCAGTAGCATTATGTATAATTGAATCCTTCAGACCAAACTATCAGTATCAGTCTGCTATTCCACTAATACTCCTACTGATAGTGCAGATGCAAGGAGGTTTATATTGGAAAAATAAACTTGGTAATTATAATTTCTAAAGCTGCTTTAGTTCAGCTTCTTGGAGCTTCTGCGAGGCAGGTACTGGCACCGATACTACTAAATCTAGCTCCATGATCCTGGTGTTAACCAGTTTTTGTCTACCAATTAGCTGCTAGGATAAGGGACCTAGATCTAACAATATAAATGAAAACAACCGAGCTAATTCATGGTTCTTAGAATCTAACCTACAATAGCAGCAATGTAAAAGTGGCTTAATACTGGAAGCCGATCAATGCTACCTTGCAATGTAGACTATAAATGTTAACTCTGCCAATTAAATATTGGAATCTTTGAAATTGGTTACCATTATAAGTTGAACCCAGCTGATATACTGTAATCCTCATCCTGAGTTATGTTATGCTAAAAGGAAAAGGAAAGTTTCGGGGAAATACTTTTCATTTTATTTATGGATGAAAGACATTAACTTGGAGTTTATGTAACAGTTTTTTTGCTGGGAAACACGGAGGGAGTGGGGCAGGGGGGTGATTTTAACTCTACTTGCCTGGCAAAAACCAAGTGGGTGGGCAGTTAAAATGGCCTGGATTATGTGGCCACCAGAAAGCCGTCTGGATCATTTCTGATTTTAACAGACGCTTCTGGACAGGCAGTTAAGCCACCCACCCAAAGCCAGCGGGGTCCTAATTCACAAATGCTAATTGGGCTCCGATTACATCATCAGGCCCCAACATGTGATTTTAGCTGAAGTGGGGAAGCTGATGTGGCATTACCTCCACCTGAAGACATGTGTGTAAAGGATTGAGAAGCTGAAGAGGCCCTTCAGATAAGATTTTTTCCTTTCCTTTGTGGGGCCTGTAGGCTACTTTTCTCTTCTGTTCGACCCAGAGATGTTCTTCAATGTCACCTCAATTTCTACTACCAAGACTGCTCACTTCCTCGAAATCCCCCCATAAAGCGAGACCCTCCCAGAAGCCCCTTCCCTACATGTACTTGAGTGTTGGCGGGTGGCCTTTGTCTGCCTGACTTTCGGATGGTCAGCAGCCAATTCCATTTGGGATTGGGTGGGAAGGGGATCAGCAGCATGAGGCTTAGTGGTTAAAATTGCCGTGGCCTAATATTACAGCAGGCAGCAGGGATATGAACTAAAACCAGCAGTTTCCAGTCGGAAACCCGCTGACATTTAAAATCCCCCCAGGAGATGCCACCAGAGCACATGAGCAGGGTAGCATGCCTTACTTGAGGCAGGAGGATTGACATTTTCAACATAAAAAGTCAACTAAATTGAAGTTTAAATCATAATTCAATAAAAACAACAACAGCTTGCATTTATACAGCGCCGTTAACAAAGTAAAACATCCCAAGGCACTTCACAGGAGTGTTATCAAACAAAATTGGACACTGAGCCACATAAAGAGATATTAAGACAGAGCTTGGTCAAAGAGGTAGGTTTTAAGGAGCATCTTAAAGGAGGAAAGAGAGATAGAGAAGTGGAAAGGTTTAGGGAGGAAAATCCAGAGCCTTGGGCCTAGGCAGCTGAAGGCACGGCTGCCAATGATGAAATGATTAAACTCGGGATGCGCAAGAGACCAGAATTGTGGGAGTGCAGAGATTTCGAAGGAAAAAGAGGGAATTATTTGAACAAAAGGTATTCCTCTTAGACTTTCTTTTAAGTTGAACCCAGTTGAATGCTGTTGTGCTGCTGTAATTTTGAAATCAAATTATTGTTTTGTTTGTGGTGATTATGTCGACAGTCCTGGCTTCATTGTTTTTGCTTAAGTGCTGAAATAAAGTCGCTATAATTAATATATCAATCCGTGTCATGATCAGTTCTTGATATCTCTGGGGCGAGAAAAGAATTAAATTGTATTCCCCGTGTTGTATTGCATTCCTGTTGGCCAAAATATGGCTGGAAGTTTTTAATTGAGATAGTTTGTACAACTCAAGAGCCAAGAGCATGATATATAAAACTTTAAACCAACCATAAATTCTGATCCATTTCTCCTGCATACTAGGGACTCACTAAGCTTTAAATTTAATAGAGGCATCAATTTAGCCATATTATTAGGATACAAATTATAAGGATAAATTTTGCATGCAGTTGGCAGGGATCACATGGGATCTTGCAAAATCTTCTCTTATAAACCCAGCCAGGTATGGTAAACAACATGCTTTGCTAAGTGCACCTGTTGACTCTTGCTGAGGCATCAACGACTGACTTTGCAACTACAAAAACTTACGTTAAAGGTGTAAAATGGACGCAAAAGGGCAAAATGTTGCCATCCAATGTCATGCACTGGAAGAACGCTGGAAACAAAAATCAACCCGGCATTGGGTTGCTCCATTTTTTTTTAGCAAGGTGTAAGTTCCTTGTATATGCCAATAAAGGGCCTGGCACCACTCTTCGGGTTCCCAACCCTCCCGGAATTACTGGGAGTCTCCCAATATCAGGGGTTCCTATCCCAAGCACTTCCTCCATCAGCTCGGGAGATCAGCGATTTAAATTTCCCGCCGCAGTGTGCCCACACGATCAACAGACACTTTTATGTGAGGTACTGTAAATAATTACTAACTGTCAGCCTGGTGTCGGGAGACAGAACCAGGTTATACTGCAATAATTTTAAACAGAATAATTTCCCAGCCTTTTCCACAGAGCTCATCGCTGAATCCAACTCCCAACCACAAAGCAGTCCTAAAATAGCCAAACCATTGCTGTCGCGCACACCCATTGCTTGAGGTTAAGTAATATCTTGCCATTCACTCCAACTGTCAAGGCCACTTACCAGGCAGCAGGTAAATGGACAAGACGGGAAAGTGGTGCAAAGTAATAATTTTACATGGCTCATAACCTCAACAGAAAGTTAACCATCTAACAATTTATAACACACTCATGTGCATACCCTTGTGCATCGACAATTGTGTCTTCTTTCTATTTCTACACTCCTACGATGTGCACCCCTGTGGCTTCAGCAGAGGTAGAGGCAGGCTGTTCACTTCCCTGCTCTGACTGCTTCGACACTTTTGGTGGATGTCCTCTGGGTTTTGGAGCCTGTGAGGGCCCTAATCAAAGACCTGCTCCTCCTGCACCTGTGCAGGGGCAGATTCGTTCGATTGGGGCATTTGATGCTCCATGCAGGTGGCCACCATTTCCATGGACAAACACATCATAGTCATGGCCTGCAACATCATACTGCTCATGTTTGAGATGGACTCCGCCATTCTCCCTACAATCGAGCACATTGTGGCTGGAAAAGCTTCCAGAGACTCCTGCACTTTTTGTTGCTCCTCAGGAATCATCTGCTTTGTCCAGCTGAGCTTTGCTTGTAGTGTCCGGTGCCCTCTGACAAGGACTTGCCACTGCTGTCCGTGTCTCCACCATCTGCTCTTGCTCACATGTGATTTGTGAGCAACATTACTTTCTTACTGGACCCATTGACATGTGCGTATCTGCACTGGTGCTTGGTGTGCATGGGTTGTGTGACGGTGCACCCTTAGAGTCTGTGACCTTCTCTGAGGAGTCGTCTTCTTCCTTTGGCTGGACAGTGGTGGGGACACTTGATGGACCTTTGGAGAGTAAAGACATGAATTAGATGATAAGAATGTTTTAAGTTACTATTATGCACATGGTCATATTTCACTAGCTGCTGACATCAAGTCAACATGAGTGACTGCTCTATACCATGTAATATTTAATTCTGTCACCAGGTAGCTGGGAGGTCCCCCACTCTCTATCCCCCATCACCAGCAGCTCCGGAATACGGCTCAGCTCCAAGGTCTCCTCCTCTGCCGACATCAGTGGCCTCCTCCTGTTCACTGTCTCTCCCGGGTGTCCTGTGCTCTCTTCTCCTGTAAGGATGGAAACAAGAGACCTTTGAGTGAGAGTGAAGCAATGAGTGGAGGGATGGATGGGCAACATCTATTGAGAGTGACTATGAGGGGGAGGCATAACATTGCATTAAAATGAGGATGAGCATCAGTGGTGGTTAGTCAGACGGGGATGTGAGTCAGTGCAGAGACAGTGAGGGATGGCTGCACCAGCAGTGTAGGTTGGTGTGAGGAGTGATGTGCAGGAGTAGGATTGGGAAGGCAGAGTGAGGGGGTTGCGGTGATGCGCACATCAGGATGTAGGGCAATGTGGCATTGTACCTTTCCTGACATGAGGTCGTTAAAACGTGTCCTAACTGGATCCATGTCCTTTGCACCACATTCCTGCTGCTCACCTCTTCTACTACCTCCCTCCATGCAGTTTTGTTAGTGCCGCGGGCCCTCACACCTTGTACTAATATCTCCAAGAAGGTATCACTAAACCTGGGGGCTACTTTCTGCCTTTGACTCTGCCTAATTAAGGATTTAGTATTGTCAAGTGTTGTGGCGCAAACAGTTCTCCTCTGTCACAATCTGGCTTCCACCTCCACAAACCTTCAAGTGACAGCTGTCCATTGCTACTTTAAATAGCTCAGCTGGAGTTGTATCATCTATGATGTCATTGAACCCGCTCCAGTTAATTGGTTGGGAAACCCGGAAGTTTGATTCAATTGCAGTGGCTTCGTTAAAAAGGTAAAAATTTAAACGCCAATCTCTCTCCGAGATTATCTTTATTTAAGCACGTACACAGATTAAATAAGACACACAACTAGAGCTGTCCTGGAGTCTTCAAGTGCCCTGATTGGCCAGACCAACAATCACCCAAAGTTTGCTGAATCTTTAGACGTCTTTGTAATATATAGCTCCACCTAGTGGACTACTGCTCCAACTGGTGGACTAGTGTGGTAATACTGCCATTGCTGTAAATACAACAAAAGCCATCAGGTGACATATCACCTGACAAGTTCCTGTGTTAAGAGCCATCTTGTAAGGGTGTATTTGTGATGTCATAGAGAATATACCACATTTGGCGATGAAGGATCGGATTTCTGGATACCCTTGCTGAAATTTTTCTTGGTGGATGATTCTAACCAACTAACAGAGAGACTAGAGAGGTCCTGTGTGTTGCAGAACAGCTAAAAATCCAAGGTAAATTACAAGCACATTTGGCTGAACTGAAGAATCCAGATGGCTGCGCCTATGGGAATAATAGGATGCTTGGGAGAGTTTCAACTTGACCGAGAGACTTTTGGAGTGTCTATGGAGCGACTAGAAATGTTTTTCACCACAAATTTTATCATTGGCGTCTCTGATGATGAAAACAGTAATCGGGTGGTTTTAGAAAGAAAATGGGCTATTTTCCTGACTGAAGCAGGCCCCGAGGTGTATGAAACCCTGAAAAATATGCTTGTTCCCATCAAACCAAAGGAGACATTCACTTACAGAGATTCTAAGCAAGTTAGAACAGCACTACAGTCCTGAGCCCCTGGAAATTGCTGAAAGTTATCGTTTCAGAATACGAGATCAGTTAACTGTGTGAGTATCAGAGTACATTGTAGCATTAAAAAAGCTATCCATTCACTGTCATTTCAGAACTTTCAGGACCGAGCATTGCGTGATCGCTTTGTTTGTGGGATGAAAAATAAAGCAATCAGAAAAATATTGTTGACAACACCTAACTTGACTTTTGATTTAGCTTGTCAGACACCTATATCAATGAATATAGCCAACCAATATTCCCGAGAATTTCGTACATTTCCAGTCGTCAGCCACCCGAGGTGAATCGCCTGCAGGTTAAAAGTAAAAGGCAGTTCGGCCCCAAGGCCTCAGCAACTGGCAATGGTAACAGTACATTGAAGTCATGCTATTGGTGTCTGGGATAACACATTGCCTTCACATAGGAACAACTTTGAGCAGAGTGTTTCTTCTGCAAGAAAACTGGGCATCTTGCAAAAGCATGCCAACTGAGGAGTAAACCAACTTTGAAGGCTATAAGTAAAAATCCCCAGAGAGTACATAGCATGGAAGAAAAGCAAAAGGACGAAGAGATATACGTCATCAGGAGCACGAGGGTATTTAACAGCGATTCGAAAAGTATCGTCATTCAAGTAGACATTGCAGGAACCAGGAAATTGACACTGGTGCATCTATGAGCGTAGTACCAGAATCGCTATATCTCAACAAGTTGAGTGATTTTCCACTGGAAAAGTCGAAGGTAGAGCTGCGAGGCTACTCAGGAGAACAAATTTCTGTGGTAGGTCATATCACCGTACCGGTGAAATACAAGTATCAATTTCAGAGCTTGCCTCTCTTAGTGGTGGCAGGAGACAAGCCTGCCTTACTCAGTAGAAATTGGTTGGAATCACTGAAGCTGGATTGGAATGAGATTTTTCGTGTTGAAACGTGATTTGCATCGAAGGATGATGTCATCAAGAAGTATCCAAAGGTGTTCTGTGAAACAGGCAGTCCGATCCAAGGCTTCAAGGCGAATGTCAGGGTACAGAAGGGCGCTAGACCAGTTTACTGCAAGCCACGTCCTGTACCATATGCACTCAAGGAGAAAGTTGAGCAAGAACTCAAAAGGCTAGAGACTGAGAATATTATCTCTAAGATAGATCTATGTAATTGGAATAACCCCATTGTTGTTGTACCTAAGTCAGTTGATAAGGTAAGGTTGCATGGTGATTATAAAGTAAACGTAAACGAAGCTCGAGAGGATAATCTACCCAATACATTGCAAAATGTAGAAGATTTGTTCACAACGCTGACAGGTAGCCAGATCTTCTCAAAATTAGATTTTACAAATGCCTACTTACAACTTGAACTAGATGAGGAATCCAAGTCATGCTTGACTATAAATACTCAGCTAGGCCTATATCAATTTAATAGGCTACCATTTGGAGTGTTTTCCACCCCCACCATATTTAATGGGGTGATGAATCAGATTTTGCAAGGCATTGAAGGGGTAGTATGTTATTTAAATGACATACTCATTTCAGCACCAAACAGGCAAATCCATCATAATGTACTGAATGAAGTGCTCAAACGGCTAGAGAAGTACAGAGTGACTGCTTGCAAGTGTGAGTTATTTCAAAACTACTTAGGGCATAGAATAGACAAATATGGTTTACATCCAACCAAGGGAAAGCTGGATGCAATGAGAAATGCACCCACTCCCAAGAATATCACTGAATTTCAATCATTTTTGGGTCTTTTGAACCTTGGGAACTTTGTGAAGTTCCTATGAAATTTGGCTATAGTGTTACATCCACTGAATGAGCTGTTGAAAAAATAGGTCCAGTGGAAGTGGTCACAAGAATGCGACGTAGCATTCTAGGAGTGTAAAAGCCAGTTGGTAGAGAACACCATGTTAGTTCACTATGACGTATCTAAGGAGATCAAGCTAGCATGTGATACCTCTCTGTATGGAGTTGGGGCAGTGATCTCTCATGTACTACATAGTGGGGAGGAGAGACCAATTGCTTTTGCTTCTCGTACTTCCAGTGCCAGTGAGCGTAATTATGCGTAAATTGAAAGGGAAGCTTTGGCATTAATTTTAGGAGTCAAGAAGTTTCACAAATATTCGTATGGTTATAAGTTTACCATCATACAGACCATAAGCCCCTGACAGCAATCCTCTGTCCAAAGTCCCCAGTTCCAACATTAGCTGCTGCCCAAACGTAGAGATGGGCTTTGATTTTGTCAGCCTATGTATATGACAGTGAGTACAGACGATCAGCTGATCACAGTAATGCTGATGCTATGTTTTAGTTGCCATCCCCATCACCAGTTACATACATTGATGAATTGCCAGTTGAAGAGATTGGTAGAGCAACCAAACGTGACGCAGTTATGTCAAAGATGTATGATTCCGTAGCAAATGGCTGGCCAAACTAAGTATCAGAGAAAGATATTCATCCATTTTTCATTCGTAGGAATGAATTATCAGTGGATAAAGATTGTATCATGTAGGGTGTAAGAGTAGTTATTCCAAATAAATTCAGGTCCAAATTAGTAGGAGATCTTCATGACCAGCACCTGGGAATGTGTTTGACTAAGAGTTTTGCGCGCAGTTACTTATGATGGCCAGGTCTAGGTAAATATATAGAGTACATCGTTAGTCAGTGTCCAACATGTCAATTGGTAAACAAGAAACCACCATCAGTACCATTACAGCCATGGAAATAGCCTCCTAGGGTGTGGCAAAGGTGACATATCGATTTTGCTGAGCTAGAAGGACAACAATTGTTCATTGTGATTGATAGCCATTCGAAGGGGGTAGAGGTGTTTCTGATGCGGAAAATAACAAAAAGTAAAATACTAGACCATTTGCGAAGATTACTTTCTTCATATGACCTCCCAGAAGAAATTGTGTCTGATAATAGACCGTAATTTTGTTCAGAAGAATTTGCACAGTTCACGAACAAAAATGGTGTGAGACATACCAAGGTTCGACCATACCATCCTGCTTCAAATGGTGCAGCAGAGCGCAGAGTGCAAATTGTAAAACATGCCCTCATCAAGCAAATGTTGGATCCAAATCCAAAGAAACGATAGTTGTCGTTGAACCACAAATTGGTTAATTTTCTGATTATTTATTATAATAATCCTCATACAAATACTGGTAGAACACCAGCAGAGTAACCAGATTCTCGTTGCGAAAGCCAAACTTTACACATTCCATACAAGAGAAACAATTAAAACAAAAAGAGAATCATGATAGAAGTAGAGTAAGAGAGAGAATTGTGAAATTAAATCAAAAGTTGAGAGTGAAGAACCATCACCATAAATGGTTAAAGTGGTTACCAGGAAGAGTGGTGAAGATATGCAACCCTCGCCCATATTTGGTCAAGATGTTTGATCATGGACAGGTTAGGTTTGTTCACAAGGAGTTGAAAGTTGGAATGATTCAATTATTTCTGACTCATCAGATAGTCTTGTTACAAGTAGAGTACCAGTAGCAAATCCTACATCAGATGTACTAGAAACATGTCCACGAGGAAGACAGAATTTAAGTCTGAGTCTGAGTCAGGCAAACAGTCTGATTTTGTAGAGATGTAGATCAAATGTAGATCAAGAGCATCTCTTGGAGGAAAACTCTCCTCAGGCTCAACTTAGAATGAGTCTAAGTTCGACACCATGTTTGGAAAGTTCTATTCAAGAGCGAAGGTGTGCTCTTCGAAACAGAAAACCAATGGTTAAGTTTGATTTGTAAATATGGCAAAATAAGTTCATATCTTTTGTCATGTATAACCATGCAAGTTATGTATGATGATTGTTTATTATAATTACTTCTTCATTAAGGAGGGAGAAGTGTAATATATAGCTCCACCTAGTAGACTACTGCTCCAACTAGTGGACTACTGTGGTAATGCAGCCATTGCTGTAAATACAATAATACAAGTTCCTGTGTTAAGAGTCGTCTTGTAAGGTTATGTTTGTGATGTCGTAGAGAATATATCACAGTCTTCTTTCCTTTAGACAAGGACCCGCCTGTCCCAGCCGGCTTGGTATTGTTAAGTTCTTATCTTTAGTATTCACACATTCTTCGTGATCTTCATGTACACCTTGATGATTGGTTCCTTCAGGCATGCTTATACCCCTTATTGTTCATGGTTGGTTCAAAGTGGGGTTACCTCATAGTGCCTGTTAATTGTGACTGCTGTTCAGTGGTTTCTTATCTGAAAAGCGTAGTGGACAGTTCCTCTGTTTCTCAAGATTGTCCTTGGTTATCAACTGCATTTGTCGCTGACAGATTATGCCTGTTAATGTTTCTTTATATTCCTGTTTCTCAGCTTGCCATTAATATGATTGAGCTGCCATTAAAGTTCTTGTTGTTGTTAGGAATGTTTAAACAGATTTTCCCTTAACCCTTCTGCCAAATTGGGCTGCCCCGAGTGGAGCAGGCTTTGGGCCTGCTCTGCCCTGGTTTTCTGGATATGGATGGCACCTAGCCAGTGGCTACCACTGAAAAGGCGAATGTAATTAATGGCCCAGAATTTGTGGTCAGCAGTGAAGCAAAGGTATTTGTCACTGGCCCCAAAGTAAGCTTTGCACAAAGATCTCGTGATCTTTCCGACATGTAATTCAAATCAACGCAAGTTAGTGGGGATTCCCTTGTGCGAACTGCTGTGATGGCAACAAGCTGTCTAAGTAGCCAATCAAAATGCAGAATTCTCATAGACAGCAAACCAGGAAGTGAGTAAGCTCTTAAAATTTGAACTTTAAAAAAATGTTAGCGAGAGCAAAACAATGATTGGGGCTCTCACATGGTGAAAAGACAAACCTGAAATAGTTTCTTAAAAATTTTAATTTTTATTAAAATCGATACATTTGTCACTGCACAAAATTAAAATTTGTTTTTCAGGGGCATAACCTCTATTTAGCAGTCAATATGCTGTTAAAACCCCAGTGTTGGGGTAAAAAGGAGGCTTCTCTCCCTTGGGGCGGACTACCTGATATAGGTAGTCGACACCTTGCCCAGCTCCCACTGTATAATGACCACGGAAGTAAACAAACAAAAGCTCAGGTTTACTGGTTTTATTACGAGCAATGCACGGGAAGGTTCAGCCTAAAACCTTCGAAATACAAAAGGTTTCAAGTACAATTTATACAGGTTTTTGAGAGGAGCACTTTCCTACAAAATCCTTGATAGGTCTAATTCTATCTGTTGTGTATGCATGCCTGTTTACTGTATGATGTCTGTAACACTGTATGCAACATTGAATGTACCCTTCAACTGTACACACCTTACCGGTACACTAGAGGGTGCTGTTGCTGGAGACCCAGGGGTTGCCTGCACACGGCAGGTAACCCAGTATAAAAAGGAACACACAGCTTATTGTTGGCACTCAGGAGCTGCTAATAAAGGACTGCAAGCCTGCAGAGTTTAAGCACCATACCCTGCCACGTGGAGTCATTACTAAAGGTGCCTACATACACCACAACTGGCGACGGGAATACGGGATCACGAACTACACGCTCAACATATCTAACCTCAGCAACTTTCAGCAATTTATGGAGGGGGAGGATTGGGATACTTTTGTGGAAAGATTGGAGCACTTCTTCATAGCCAACGGCCTGGATGGGGACACACCGGCCACGCTACCGAACAAACGCGGGGCCATCCTGCTTAGCAGTTGTGGTGCCACCATCTACGGTCTCGTCAGGGACTTACTAGCCCTGTAGAAGACAACCACCAAGAGCTATGAGGAGCTTGTAACAATCATACAGAAACAACTAAAACTGAAAGAAAGCATCCTCCCAGCCAGCCACCGGTTCTACACTTACCGGCGACCTGAGGGTCAAGAAATTGCCAAGTATGCTTCACACTTAAGAAGACTAGCTGCACCGTGTGAGTTTGGCGACCACCTTAATGAAGCACTAAGGGACATATATGTCATCGGAATCGGCCACGAAGGCCTCCTACATAAATTGCTCTCGGCTGACATTACAGTCACCCTGCAGAAAGCAATTCAAGTGAGCCAGGCCCACATGGTTTCGGCCAGCGACTCCAGGCAAATACTGACCCAGGACTCTAAACGGGTGAGCGCAGTGCACCGCATGGACACTTCTAAAGGCAGAAATTCTGCCCCGAGTCCCGCAACCCTGAGTCCACCACAGGGCCCACCAGTGCCGCTACAAAGACTATGCATGCAAAGGCTGCAAAGAAAAAGGGAACCTTCAGAGAATGTGCAGAAAAGGCTGTACTCACTGTGTCTCTGATGAGTTGGCTAATCACCGGGGCTCCGACACAGATGAAGATGTAGCTGCTCTAACCCTGGGAGAGGAGTATGGAATCTTTACCTGCTCGACCGGAAGTTCTCCGTGGATGATGGACGTGGACATCGACGGGGTCCCAGTCTCCATGGAGATCGACACAGGGGCGAGCCAGTCTGTGATTAGCCAAAAGACCTTTGAAAAAATTTGGAGGAATCCTGCCACTCGACCAAAACTGTCTCCTGTCCAGGCAAAGCTGCTCACCTACACCAATAGTAAAATCCCAATCGTTGGCAACGTAGACATCCAGGTATCCCAGGGCGGCGTGTTGCACAAATTCCCCTGTGGATTGTCGCTGGCGACAGTCCCACGCTGCTGGGCAGGAATTGGATGAACCGGGTCTACATCAGGCGAAGTGGTGCTGTGGAAGAAAAGATCACCACAGCCTGCCTGCAGCAAGACCACAGAATGACTGCAGCACCACAAGAACGTGGAAGAAAGGAGCACCACAAAATGGCTGCTGCTTGGTGTGCAGCAGACTTGCATTCAAAATCCGAGTCAACACGGAGGAGCATCATGTGACATCGAGTGGCCAATCGGATTTGAAAGGTCCCTTAAAGGAGACCGGTAACCAAAAAAACTTAAAGGGGAAGTTCCAACTATTTGAGTACACTGACTTTAAAGCTAAAGATGCCATTAAAGGATGCAAGTATGAAAATGTACGCAATGTAACCATGAATTGTGATGCTGGTTTAACTAACGTGACTAATGAGATGAATGCTGGTGTCAGTAAGATTAAGAACAAGTTTATTATGCTTAACAATTATGATAGAGATTGTGAAATGCCTAATGTAACCATGTCTGTTGAAACCAGGACACCCAAAAGTGATGCAAGTGCGAGAATGTATAATGCAGGCTCGACTATGTGTGATCAGAGCCAAGGTGTCATGTATACCGGTAGGACACTGCCAAAGGACATTGGGTCCTACAGGGACCATGCTAATGCCAATAAAATCCCCCTGTGGGAGACCCCCAGATCCAGCAGGCTACCTGACCATGTAGCCTGAACCTTTGGAACGAATGTGATGCCCCTTGCAGGACACACACACAGCCAGTGGGAGCACATCCACTACAGGACAGTGATCAATGGGCAGCTCAGCCACCACCGATAGCAACCGGCACCAGACCAACCCTACAGCCCCTGGCCACCAGGGCCAACACCAGAAGCATGCGGCCAATACCCTTCAACTTCCCTGGCAAACCCTGGGATGACCTGACCCTTATCCCCATTTGTGGACAAGGAGCCCACCCAGTCTTGTGGCCCTGCCCACCACCCCACAACTACCCACATCACAGTGTATGCACACCACCCACTGCTGCCGTGGCTACCTCCCCGAGGGATCCCACAACAGTAACACCCACTTGGTTTGTGTGTGAGGGAGGGGAAACGTATGAGGCCAGCCTCAAGCACAGGGGTCACACCTGGCAACCACACAACCCTCACCACAACCTCCCATAGCCCACCACTGATCACCTCCCCTAGCAAGATGAGTTCCGTTGCACTACAATCAGTACATCAGCATAGTTTGTGCATAAGTCCTTTTTAGCTAACATTTTCTCGGTGTTCGAATTATGCCCCGCCTGGGGTATCCTCTTTTTCTTCTATCTTTCCTCCACTTGGGGTCTTCTCTATTCTGCCGAATTTCTGCCCCACCTGGGGTATCTATGTTGTCGAATGGTGTCCAATTCAGTTGCGTTTGTTCCTCTTTCAGTTCGAGTATCGGTTTTCCTTGTGGCCCGATGGCCTTCGCATAACCTCCTCAGGTAATGTCCATCATTGTCCCATTGATGGTTTCCTCCTTTAGCTCAGGGGTTATAATAAACCCGTTTATATCTGTCTCGTCAAGCGGAGTAAAGCAGAAGTCAGTATACATAATGGTACATGAGGTGTTCCTTTCTTCATTTGAGTTACCGTGGTTCTCACACATCAATCTCCATTTCCTCGTGGAACAGCGATAATTTAGTAGTCCTGTGTTCGGGGGGATGATACTCAAGGTGCACCCGTCCACTTGGTTATATCCACAGTCATCTTTGATCATTCGTAGTAGATCTCGACATAAAGCAACTTGGTTATTTTTATAACAATCATCTATGCTGAGACTCTTAGTACTGTTGTTCTCTTCAGTTACGTTTCTGGTTTGTCATGGTACCGCACGCGTGTTTAATTTCTTATTTCTCCGACATTGTTTGGTATAGAGGATCTCCCTTTGTCACATCATACTGTGGTATAGATAATACAAAACCTATTATATTTAAATGTCCGGTTACACATCTGGCCTTTGGGACCCCTGTTTCTCCGCACCTCCAGGCATGAGTCATGTTTTCGTCCAAGGTCCAGTTGGTAAATACATGAAGTGTTATCCAATCTGGCACCTTTCCATTCTGAACTGCTCTAGGTTATGTTGTATTCCATTGAGCAACCATGCTCCATATCCTGTACATACTAGTTCTGTCTGTATGGTTTTACTTAAGTTCCGTTCTGCTCTATTCATTTATAGTTCTGGCGTGGTCTCGCAATGTGTGGGCCACTTGTAATAATTCCCTTTCTGCGCCATTACCCAGTTGTGCCTGTATCTTTTCATTATCTTCATCCCTTTCCAGCAATCCCTGTAAGGTTTGTGTTAGGGTATTAACTCGATTATCTATCGAGTGTAGGTCTATAGTGTTTACCGTCGCAACTTCCACTGTGTATCCCGCCGTGTATCCTGCTGTGTACCATTTCTAGTATCCTGCTTTTTACCTGACCCTCTTTCTACATTAAACTTCATGGTTTTTGATTCAGGGCCTTTAAGTGCTCGCAGGGTCAGGTTTCTATACAGGCTTATAGTGTTTAACCCGCAGAAGTTGGGGGTGGTTATAGTGTTTAAATTTAGGAATACAGTAATTATTCGTTGACGTACCCCGAAGTGTATCTTATCCTTGGTCTGCCTTATCAATTTCTCTTTTGCCCCAGCGTTCATAGTTGGACACATTTGTGGTGCTGGGGATGTGATGATCGGGGCCCTGGTAGTGCTCACTGTTGCTAAAGTAGTGTGTGGGGCCATGTTGGTGGGTCTATCTCGGGAGATATCCCTCCACCACCATTCATAGATGTTGAGTGAAATCGGCACCCCCTTCCCCCGGGGGCAGTATCTCTGTCCCTCCTGATTATAAAACACACCGCGGTCTTATTCCCACTAATTATTCGTCCCGTATTACTGGCCTATCCCCAATGTTGTTTCGTTTCCTCGTTACGTCGTTTAATGCCCGTTATTTAAGTCTACTGTTGCTTCGTCCGTCACCATCAGTGTTTTTGATTCTTTATTAAACTAATGTCGCCCGAGTCCCTGTAATACAGGCCTTGCCGTCCCTTAGCCTGTTGTCCTTGGTATGAGGCTGCGTTACCCCACGTTGTTTCCACAAGCACTAGAGTCCTTCAAAAAACAATATTTCCCGGTTAGTTAGTGACCATGCTTTTTTAACTGGGTCCAGTGCTTCCAATTTCGATACCCCTTATAAGTACCATAACTTACCATTATTACCTGATGGGGTCCAGTCCATTTGGGTGCGAGCCCGGATCTCTCTGGGGTACTCACCTGACTGCCTATTTGGGGTGTTTGAACCTTCTGTTCCTTAGTGTCGTTCTCTAAGTCCTTGACTTGCTAATCTCTAGCCTGTGTCTTTAAATTATGTAACTGCTTACAGAGTTCCATTACAAATTTCCGTTTCCTGTCTTTTTTTTAGTTCAAAGGGTGTCAGTCCTATCGTCCGACTAGGGGTTGCCTTGAGCTTCATTAGTACTCGGGGTATCCTGTCTACCCATCCCTTTCCAATCTCTTTGATATGGGATATTTTTGCCTAATCCCTAGTAAAGCGCAGGCCTGTTTCATTATCTTCCCTGTGAAGTGTGTACCTTGATCTGAGTTCAGCTGCTCGGATCCTGGCCACGGTTTCTGCTGAACGGTTCTAGTGGCGAAAGCTTCTACCCACTTCGTTAGCTGGTCTATTATAACCGAGCATGTCTTCCTCTTGTTGCTGGTACCGGGGAGGGGAGGAGGAGGGGGAGGGGGGAGGGGAGTGTGGCTACCGGGGAGGGGAGGAGTGGGGGGGGGGTGTGGCTACCGGGGAGGGGAGGAGTGGGGGGGGGGTGTGGCTACCGGGGAGGGGAGGAGTGGGGGGGGAGTGTGGCTACCGGGGAGGGGAGGAGTGGGGGGGGGGGGTAGTGTGGCTACCGGGGAGGGGAGGAGTGGGGGGGGAGTGTGGCTACCGGGGAGGGAGGAAGTGGGGGGGGGAGTGTGGCTACCGGGGAGGGGAGGAGTGGGGGGGGAGTGTGGCTACCGGGGAGGAGAGGAGTGGGGAGGGGGGGGGTAGTGTGGCTACCGGGGAGGGGGGAGGAGGGGGGGGAGTGTGGCTACCGGGGAGGGAGGGGGGGGGAGCGTGGCTACCGGGGAGGGGGGGGAGTGTGGCTACCGGGGAGGAGAGGAGTGGGGAGGGGGGGGTAGTGTGGCTACCGGGGAGGGGAGGAGGAGGGGGGGAGTGTGGCTACCGGGGAGGGGAGGGGGGGAGCGTGGCTACCGGGGAGGGAGGGGGGGGAGCGTGGCTACCGGGGAGGGGGGGGAGTGTGGCTACCGAGGAGGAGAGGAGGAGGGGGGGGGGGGAGTGTGACTACCGGGGAGGGGAGGAGGAGGAGGGGGTGGGGGAGTGTGACTACCAGGGAGGGGAGGAGGAGAGGGGGGGGGGGAGTGTGGTTACCGGGGAGGGGAGGGGGGGGAGCGTGGTTACCGGGGAGGGGAGGGGGGGAACGTGGCTACCGGGGAGGGGGGGGGAGTGTGGCTACCGAGGAGGAGAGGAGAAGGGGGGGGGGGGAGTGTGACTACCGGGGAGGGGAGGAGGAGGAGGGGGTGGGGGAGTGTGACTACCAGGGAGGGGAGGAGGAGAGGGGGGGGGGAGTGTGGTTACTGGGGAGGGGAGGGGGGGGGAGCGTGGTTACCGGGGAGGGGAGGAGGAGGGGGGGCGGGGGGAATGTGGCAACAGGGATGGAGGGGTAAACAGGGATGGAGGGGTAACGTGGCAAGGGATGGAGGAGCGTGAGTTGGGGGGCACTCGAAATGATCGAAGGGCCGGAGGAGAGAGCAGGGGTGCCTCCTTCCAGCCTCTCCCCACCCACCCCCATACACACACCTCCCCCACACACACCCCCCCCCACACACACACACCCACCCCACACACACACACCCACCCCCCACACACACACCCGACACACACACACCCGACACACAAACACACCTCCCACACACACCCACCCCACCCACACCCCCCCCCCCCACACCCACCCCACACACACAACCCACCCCCCACACACACACCCGACACACACACACCCGACACACACACACCCGACACACAAACACACCTCCCACACACACACACCCCCCACACACACCCCCCCCCCCACACACACACCCACCCCACACACACACACCCACCCCCACACACACACCCGACACACACAAACCCGACACACACACACCTCCCACACACACCCACCCCACACACACACCCGACACACACACACCCGACACACAAACACACCTCCCACACACACACACCTCCCACACACACCCACCCCACACACACACACCCGACACACACACACCTCCCACACACACACACCTCCCATACACACACACACACCTCCCATATCTCACCACACACACACACCCCCTCCTACCCACCCCCACACACAGCCCCCCCACACACCCAGCCCCCCCCCCCCACACGCACAAACACACCACACACACCTCCCCCCACCCCTCACTGTCAGATACAAAGAGAGAGAGAGACACTACAGAGACACCTTCCCTTCGCATAAGGGTAGGACTTCTATTTTTTATTGATTGATTGCTCATTACTTTTTGTGCTTCGTTTACTGCTTGGTGCTTTAAATGTACTTGCTTCTTTAATGTTATTGTGAAGGTGTTTATGGAAAATCTTCTAACTTCCCTTACCCCCCGCTGTTGTGATGTTGATGTGTCCTTTGTGTTTAATGCTTCCCACCCGCCGTCTCTGGCTGTGCCTGCACTAAACTTAACTCTAGGTAAGGTTTTTCAGAACTTGCAAAAATGGACACTTACTCCATTCTAAGTTAGTTTGTCGTAAGTTTTCACTGCCGAAACTTGCAAAACAGGCCTGAGTAGCTGGACACACCCCCTTTTGAAAAAATATACCTTACCTAAAGCCAACCTAAATTAACTCACTAGAACTGGAGCAAACTAATATCCGAGAATTGCAATTTCTAACATACTCCAAACTAAACTAGTTGCTCCAAAAAACTAGGAGCAACTCCACCCGAAACTTGGGCCCACAATCCCCGTCTGCTCCAGGCTATCATATAATCATGCACTACTTCAAAAGCATATCGACTGTCGGTATAAATGTTTACTCCATTTCCCCTAGCCAGCCTCAGAGCTTCAGTGAGAGCCACTAATTCAGCCACTTGAGCTGATTGACCCCCTTCAAACCGTCCTTCCCTTTTGACCTGTCCGCTGCTGTCTAACACAGCCCGTCTGCGGTGTCCCATATAGCACCGTGATCCATCTACATATAGATCCATGTCTGCCTCCTCAAGCCTGACTACTTCCCTCATCTTCTCCTGTCGGGCTACACTGATGCTCCTTTCCCTGCGTAATGATCCATCCTGCAGGGCTGTTGCAGTTGTCTTTTATTGTTACCGTCCCTGTTGTATATGCAGACTATAGATATACTCTCTGTGTAGTCACTGTGTAGTTGCATGGGATGGAGACTTGTTTACCTGATGTGCTGTCGGTGGGGTTTACACTGTGTATATACTATGCTGGCACCACTAGAGGGTTTCCTGCCCTGGTGGCAGGGGCTGTATAAAAGGGGAGCCACCATGCTTGTGCCTCACTCTGGAGTTACGAGTAAAGGACCAAGGTCACTACAGTTTGAGTACAACACATTGCCTCGTGGAGTCATTCATAAGTACACTATAGACATAATAACTGGCGACGAGAATACGGACGTTCACGTGATTATGGCTACCTTTGGCACACTAAAAGACTTCGCAGAGGGTGATGATTGGGATGCCTTCATGAAAAAGCTCGAGCTATATTTCGTGGCAAATGACCTGGCAGGGGAGATGGACGCATCGGTGGAGAAGCGCAAGGCTATACTGCTGACCAGTTGTGGGCCCGTGGTCTACTGCCTCGTCAGGGACTTGCTGGCACCCATGAAGGCCAAGGATAAGACATATGATGAGCTGACTGACTAATTCACGACCAACTAAAACCAAAAGAGATCATCCTCACGGCCAGGCACAGATTCTACACTCACCGCAGACCTGAGGGCCAGGAGATTGCAAAATATGCTGCCGACCTCAGGAGACTTGTGGCACCATGTGATTCTGGCACGCACCTGAACGAAGCATTGCGAGACATCTTCTTTATAGGAATTGGCCACGAGGGCCTCCTTCACAAGCTATTATCTGCCGACACCACAGTCAAACTGCAGAAGGCCATCAGCATCAGTCAGGCATTCAGGACCTCGACCTGCAGCACCAAGCAAATTATTCATCCTGTGGACTCAAATCCGGCAAGTACTGTACACAGAATGATGCCTTTCCCAGGCAAGACTGTAAAACGTGACTCTGCCCAGGGCAGAGAGCACAGACCTCAGGGTTCCAGAACTCAGAGTCCGCCGAGGGGTGCTAATCGAGTAGCACCATGCTGGCACTGCGGAGTAAACCATAGGGCTCACCAGTGTCGGTTTGCTGAGTATGCATGCAAAGCCTGTAACACGAAGGGCCACCTCTAGCGTATGTGTAAAAGAAATATGACTCAGTGTCTAGCAGAGGAGTCGGTAGATGACTTTGAATCCAGCCGGGAGTATGATGATTTGGCCAGAGAGGCAGCTCAGCCCCAAGAAGAAGTGTATGGAGTGTATACCTGCATCAATGATTCTCCTCAATTGAAGATGGAAGTCGAGATAAACTGCGATCCAGTCTTCATGGAAGTGGACACGGGAGCGAGCCAGTCAGTGATGAGCCAGGATGCCTTTTAGAGGCTATGGAACGAAAAACGACCTGAGCTGGTTCCAGTACAGGAAAAGTTGCACACCTACACCAAGGAGCTGATCCCAGTCCTTGGTAGTGCGGATGTAAGTGTAATCCATAATGGCGTGGTGCACAAGTTACCTCTGTGGATTGTTGCAGGTGATGGTCTAACACTATTCGGAAGAAGGTGGATGGGGAAGATCCAGTGAAAATGGGAAGACCTCTTCACTCCAGCAATCGATGTCCCCCATGCTCAGAGGCAGACCAAAAGCTCACCTTCGCTTGTCCAGGCACCAGAGAACAGACGAGCGCAGCACCTGAGGCACAGACTGTCCATCACGACTGCGTGGCAATGACCCGACCAGAACGACCTAAAAGTACCTTCCCGGCTCCAGTGGCAGGACTCCTGGGGAGGAAGATCGAATTCACAGGCACTCTTCCTGCTTTTGTGGCAGAATCGCGGGAGAGAAGAATCAAGGCAGTCGACCTCGAGGACAGAAGCAAGATGGCATCCCTGCTGCAGCGAGGTTGCAGCATGGCATGGCAGGGTTCTCTTAAAGGAGACCTGCAATCAACTGAACTTAAAGCGACATTATATACATGGCAATCAAAGTAACGAACCGATTAAGAATGTAAAGAACAAAATGTTGCGAGATGTCGGGAATAAAGTATCCCCAAAAGTAGCAAGCGAGCGAATTCGGGAGTGTAAAGGCGCTGATTCTGATACCCTGCCCCAGGTCTATCCTACGCTGCAGGCATCCGATGGCACTATGCGCCACAGACCTGGAAACGAAAATGGCGCCAATACGCACAGTCAGCCGGTGTTGTCCACCGCCCGGGTGGAGACGGCACAGCCCCCAGACCCAGTCGCTACCTCAGCCATGTCCAGGAGTGAAAGGTCAGAGCCAACGAGTTCCCCAAATGGGACCTGGAACAGCCAGGTTCCCAACACCGTTAGAGAGCAGGCAGAAGATTCTGCAGCCCTGAAAGAAGCACAGGAAGGCCACACACATCTGTGGCTCTGCCCACCACTAGGCAGCAGCAAAGGTCCTGAGTCCTGGCAAGGTGAGCGAACCAAGCCCACCCCGCTAGCAGGGGGTGCAGCACCGCCATCAGACGACTAGGGCCCTGTCCAGTTGCTCTGGAACTAGCGTCCTCGCATACCTGTACTGCTACCTCAGTACTGACCATGACTGAACCATGAATGCAATCTACCCAATCCTGGCGCACGACCGTAAAACGTAACGAATGTAAGTCAATGAACCAAGGTGTCACGATACAAACTGTAAAAAAAAAATGTTTTTTTTTCTTCCTTTCTTTGTACTTGTGTCTGATCCTGTATGTTAATGTAACGGGCCAGCTGCATGATCTCGCTGTGGGGGAGGAGGGAAAATGGATGTATGTAACCATGGACACACACATGGATCACACCCAGAACCCTCTGGAACCTCCACTGCATCATCGAACCATCCAAACTGGTAACCACTACTCAACGTTGTGGCAAAAGGACTTGGGGGTTAACACGGAGAGAGCCAAGCCAAAGCACAGCCAAGGTGCAAGGGCTACAGAAAACATAGAAAGTAGGTGCAGGAGTAGGCCATTAGGCCATTCGAGCCTGCACCACCATTCAATATGATCATGGCTGATCATGCAACTTCAGTACCCAATTCCTGTTTTCTCTCCATACCCCTTGATCCCTTTAGCCGTAAGGGCCACATCTAACTCCCTTTTGAATATATCTAATGAACTGGCCTCAACACCTTTCCATGGTAGAGAATTCCACAGATTCACAACTCTCTGAGTAAAGAAGTTTCTCCTCATCTTGGTCCTAAATGGCTTACACTTATCCTTAGACTGTGATCCCTGGTTCTGGACTTCCCCAACATCGGGAACATTCTTCCTGCATCTAACCTGTCCAGTCCCGTCAGAATTTTATATGTTTCTATGTGATCCCCTCTCATTCTTCTAAATTCCAGTGAATATAAGCCCAGTCGATCCAGTCTTTCCTCATATGTCAGTCCTGCCATCCCGGGAATCAGTCTGGTGAACCTTTGTTGCACTCCCTCAATAGCAAGAATGTCCTTCCTCAGATTGGCACTTACGTCTGGGGAGAGCTAAGCCAGAGCACATAGTGCAAATGTAATTGGCACAAAGGACTGGGAGGAGAGTGATGTTGTATATGCAGACTATAGATATACTCTCAGTGTAGTCACTGTGTTGTTGCATGGGATGGAGACTTGTTTACCTGATGTGCTATCGGTGGGGTTTACACTGTGCATATACTATGCTGGCACCACAAGAGGGTGCAACTGGTGGAGACCAGGGTTTCCTGCCCTGGTGGCAGGGGCTGTATAAAAGGGGAGCTACCATGCGGCTGCCTCACTCTGGAGTTACAAGTAAAGGCCCAAGGTCACTACAGTTTGAGTACAACACATTGCCTCGTGGAGTCATTCATAAGTACACTATAGACATAATAGTCCCATTGCGGGGGTAAGAGCATGCTTCCCACCTAGCCCTTCGCACGTCGGATACTGTTTTTAGCCTTCCTGTGTTAAGCAATTCTACTAAGTTATGCTGGGTACGTGTCCTGACATTACTATGCCACTGGCCTATGCCTGTCCCCATGTAATGATCTTTACTGTGGTGGGTATAGATGTGGAAGGGCCTATTCTGGTCGAGTAATCCCAGGGCTGGAGCACTTGTGAGAGCTTGTTTTAACCTTACAACCACAATTTCCTGATCTCAGCATTTCTGCAGTAGTTGAATAGCCCTAGTACCTGCCTGGCCCCTTTCACGGTTCCTGGCCTGGGCATTGATCGAATTGCTTCCTTTCTGTCCTTAGGCATCTGTCATGTATCCTAGATGTTACTTCGCTCCTTCCCACCTGCACCTTCCTAGGATTTATTTTTAATCCTGCACTCTGTATAGCTCCTAGCCTTGTAGTTGAAGCTAGTATGTGTTGTTGTTCTGTGCTGGAGGCAATAAGGATATCATCCACATACTGCAAAAGGTTGCTCCTTTCTTTGCCTGTTGTGGGCTTCACCTTCCTGCGCTTCCTCCCTTATTGCAGCTAAAACAGATCAGGGGAGCTGCGCGGGGGTGTGTCTCCTCCCCCTTCGTCTCTGCTGCTATTTTTGCTATCTTCTCTCTTTGTTTTGACTTTTACTCTTCTACATGTTCTGCCCATTCCAAAGTTTCATCCTAATCATCTCCTATCTTAAATCCTAACTTAATTATCTTTTGATGTGCTTCTCCTCGTCCACCTTTAAACAGTTTCAAGAATGCTGCATCATTTTTGTCGGGGTCATCAGCCCCAGAGTGGTTTTTGTATTCAATCCACTTTCGTTCCCCGTACTCCCCCACTCTTTCGCTTGCCTTTTGAGTCACAGTATTCTATTCCAATCTTTTGTCAGAATTCTATATTTCTACTATTTTGCTTTAGGGGTTGGTAACTTATTTGTCTCTCCTGTGGGCTGAGGGGTACGTCCTGTATGGTAATGTGGGCTGCTCTACGACCGTTGGTGGGAATGGTGGTAGTGCGTATCGGTGCCGCTGATAAATAGCCATTATCATGTGCCGGGGGCCACTCTACTCCGCAATGGCATTCCCAGTCTGGTTTACTGTTAGGTTGGGTTTGTGGACTACACTTACCCACCGTGGGGTACACTGGCTCTATTGCTGTAGGTGATAGTGCTATGGCTGTGCACTGCACTATCCATCTGGTCCTGTCTTTATCTCTTCTAGCTTATTTATCTTAGCTTCTAACTCTTGAATTTGTTTTGTTTGAGTATCTATTTATCCTCTGTAGCAGGCGAGTATTATTACATAGGCTTTCTTCGTTTTATTTTTATCCTGACTATCCCATCATTTCCTCTGTCTGTCAGGTGAGTCTTTCTTTTATTAATAAATCCAAATGAATAATGCCCAGTATAAAACAGCTGTCAATGGAAAGGGTTAACTCCTTTACAGGTTTGTAAGAAGGCCTGACGTCATTATGTCACTTCGCGTAATCATCAAAAAAAATTTCCCCATGTCTTTGTGCTTTCAAAACTTGCTTAGAAATTAGGAATCCATTAAAACAGCAGAAATCATGAGTAAAGTTGTCATAATAAAACCTTCTCATCGGGAAAGGCAGCATTTTAGATTAAACTCCAATTTCTCTAAACTTCCAATTCAAATACTTGCCAAAGATTTTTTCATTGATTTAAAACGAGACCACACATTTTTAATAGCTATTTTGTTTACTGAAACCCAATTTTCCCACAAGCTATATACATTCCAGCATTTCGTTTTTACGGTCCCGTTCACTGAGCAAATCTTGTGTTTTATTTCTCTCGGCACAAAATCTGAACTTCCGTGCCAGTTCCATCTTTTTTAAGAATTTTCTAATTCCCAGTTTTTTCTTTCTGTTCTAATGTCCAGTATAACTTAGATTTTTTTTCACCTTTTGAATTTTTTTTGATGACCTTCCTCTAGTCCATAGTTAAATATCTTCGTTTCTCTTTCTCGGCACAAAACTTCTGTGTCAGGTTTAACTCGTAAGTTTTTATATTTTAACCAATATCTTTTTCACAGCCAATTTAAATCTCCTTTCTTCAAATTAGATTTTGTATTTTGATGATCTTCCTCCAGTCCATTTTCCTAAACATCTTTGTTTCTCTTTCCAGCAGCTGCAGCTTTCAAGGTCGCATTTTTATCTTTTGATAAAAACACGCTGTCGTTTGTAAATTCAACGTGTTTTTCCAGCATTTTTCTTTTCTTTTATTAATTTTCCATTTTTCTCAGCTAGCATTTTATCCCACTGGCCAGTTTTCCTTGGATCCTGGGCTGCCATCCGACTTTTTAGGTTGTATTCCTTCTTTGTTTGCACTGCGCACAATCAATACCGGCTTCTCCGTGTTATTACCGTGTCACGCCTCGGGACATGCATCTTATTTTTCCTCTAATGATCGCTGGGGTCCTCTCCCCCTTAGGTTGTATTTCTTCTTTTTCAGGCAATACACCTATTCCTTTTAGTGCTTCTGTGGTTTGCTATAACTTGTTCTACAGATTACCCCTTCTAATTCTTTATACCGATTACCTCCTTCCCCATCAGTGCTACAGCTGCAGGTGGTACAAAACATACTCACTGCCATTCAGCTCTCACATCATCCAGGCCAGAGGGTCTGCATCCTGTTCGTGACGCCAAATGTTGGGGTAAAAAGAGGCTTCTCTCCCTCGGCGGGGATGACCTGATATAGGTAGTCGACACCTTGCCTATCTGTTGGAGTTAAATGGAAGGCTTCTCTTCCTCGGGATGGATTAACTGATATAGTTAATCGACACCTCTCCCAGCTTCCCACTGTATAACGACCACGGAAGTAAACAAACGAAACCTCAGGTTTACCGGTTTTATTACGAACAATGCACGGGAAGATTCAGCCTAAAACCTCCGAAATACAAGAGGTTTCAAGTACAATTTATACAGGTTTTGGAGAGGAGCACCCTCCTACAAAATCCTCGATAGGTCTAATTCTATCAACGAAGTTACATTGATTTGTCGACTCTTAACAAACTGTCTCTGAGTAGTATATGCAATTGCCCATCTTCTATGGTATTGTTCCATGAGTTGCACTTTGTAACAGTATAATAGACGCCTAAACTGGCTTCCTCAGAGACTTCTGATCAACAACTGCTGATTTTAATGTTTAAGTATTCCAGAGGTTACGGATGCAGTTTAAGGCGTGATACATTTGTGCTATACCTACATAAGCAAGTGTTACATAAATAGGCAATTATACAGACCCTCCCAATACTGATAAGTTCACTACCTTCAGCATAATTCTGACCACCTATTTGCAACTCTTACAATTTATCCCTTACACCCAATTACACCTAATCCCTTTGGGTCTAGAACATAAGAACATAAGAATTAGGAACAGGAGTAGGCCATCTAGCCCCTCGAGCCTGCTCCGCCATTCAACAAGATCATGGCTGATCTGGCCGTGGACTCAGCTCCACTTACCCGCCCGCTCCCCATAACCCTTAATTCCCTTATTGGTTAAAAATCTATCTATCTGTGACTTGAATACATTCAATGAGCTAGCCTCAACTGCTTCCTTGGGCAGAGAATTCCACAGATTCACAACCCTCTGGGAGAAGAAATTCCTTCTCAACTCGGTTTTAAATTGGCTCCCCCGTATTTTGAGGCTGTGCCCCCTAGTTCTAGTCTCCCCGACCAGTGGAAACAACCTCTCTGCCTCTATCTTGTCTATCCCTTTCATTATTTTAAATGTTTCTATAAGATCACCCCTCATCCTTATGAACTCCAACGAGTAAAGACCCAGTCTACTCAATCTATCATCATAAGGTAACCCCCTCATCTCCGGAATCAACCTTGTGAATCGTCTCTGTACCCCCTCCAAAGCCAGTATATCCTTCCTTAAGTAAGGCGACCAAAACTGCACGCAGTACTCCAGGTGCGGCCTCACCAATACCCTGTACAGTTGCAGCAAGACCTCCCTGCTTTTGTACGCCATCCCTCTCGCAATGAAGGCCAACATTGCATTCCCCTTCCTGATTACCTGCTGCACCTGAAAATTAACTTTTTGGGATTCATGCACAAGGACCCCCAGGTCCCTCTGCACCGCAGCATGTTGTAATTTCTCCCCATTCAAATAATATTCCCTTTTTTGTTTTTTTCCCCAAGGTGAATGACCTCACACTTTCCGACATTGTATTCCATCTGCCAAACCTTAGCCCATTCGCTTAACCTATCTAAATCTCTTTGCATCCTCTCTGTGTCCTCTACACAACCCGCTTTCCCACTAATCTTTGTGTCATCTGCAAATTTTGTTGCACTACACTCTGTCCTCTCTTCCAGGTCATTTATGTATATTGTAAACAGTTGTGGTCCCACCGATCCCTGTGGCACACCACTAACCACAGATTTCCAACCCGAAAAGGACCCATTTATCCCGACTCTCTGCTTTCTGTTAGCCAGCCAATTCTCTATCCATGCTAATACATTTCCTCTGACCCCGCGTACCTTTATCTTCTGCAGTAACCTTTTGTGTGGCACCTTATCGAATGCCTTTTGAAAATCTAAATACACCACATCCATCGGTGCACCTCTATCCACCATGCTCATTATATCCTCAAAGAATTCCAGTAAATTAGTTAAACATGATTTCCCCTTCATGAATCCATGCTGCGTCTGCTTGATTGCACTATTCATATCTGGATGTCCCGCTATTTCTTCCTTAATGATAGCTTCAAGCATTTCCCCCACTACAGGTGTTAAACTAACCGGCCTATAGTTACCTGCCTTTTGTCTACCCCTTTTTTAAACAGAGGCGTTACATTAGCTGCTTTCCAATCCGATGGTACCTCCCCAGAGTACAGAGAATTTTGGTAGATTATAACGAATGCATCTGCTATAACTTCCGCCATCTCTTTTAATACCCTGGGATGCATTTCATCAGGACCAGGGGACTTGTCTACCTTGAGTCCCATTAGCCTGTCCAGCACTACCCCCCTAGTGATAGTGATTGTCTCCAGGTCCTCCCTTCCCACATTCCTGTGACCAGCAATTTCTGGCATGGTTTCTGTGTCTTCCACTGTGAAGACCGAAGCAAAATAATTGTTTAAGGCCTCAGCCATTTCCACATTTTCCATTATTAAATCCCCCTTCTCATCTTCTAAGGGACCAACATTTACTTTAGTCACTCTTTTCCGTTTTATATATCTGTAAAAGCTTTTACTATCCGTTTTTATGTTTTGCGCAAGTTTACCTTCATAATCTATCTTTCCTTTCTTTATTGCTTTCTTAGTCATTCTTTGCTGTCATTTAAAATTTTCCCAATCTTCTATTTTCCCACTAACCTTGGCCACCTTATACGCATTGGTTTTTAATTTGATACTCTCCTTAATTTCCCTGATTATCCACGGCTGGTTATCCCTTCTCTTACCGCCCTTCTTTTTCATTGGAATATATTTTTGTAGAGCACTATGAAAGAGCTCCTTAAAAGTCCTCCACTGTTCCTCAATTGTGCCACCGTTTAGTCTGTGTTTCCAGTCTACTTTAGCCAACTCTGCCCTCATCCCACTGTAGTCCACTTTGTTTAAGCATAGTATGCTCGTTTGAGACACTACTTCCTCACCCTCAATCTGTATTACAAATTCAACCATACTGTGATCACTCATTCCGAGAGGATCTTTTACTAGGAGATTGTTTATTATTCCTGTCTCATTACACAGGACCAAATCTAAGATAGCTTGCTCCCTTGTAGGTTCTGTAACATACTGTTCTAAGAAACAATCCCGTATGCATTCTATGAATTCCTCCTCAAGGCTACCCTGTGCGATTTGATTTGACCAATCGATATGTAGGTTAAAATCCCCCATGATTACTGCCGTTCCTTTTTCACATGCCTCCATTATTTCCTTGATTATTGCCCGCCCCTTTAGATCTTAACTTTAGATCTGGAATTTAACAGAATAATTACTGCAGAAGTGCTGACATTTGCGTCAGTTTTCTTGATTTGAGAGATTTCACTGATTGCTGGCTCTGTGGGAGACACTGCAGAGACTGTGTCGGAGCAGTGAATGACAGACCACAACTTCAGGATTTCCGCCTTAGGATATGCATGCGCTAAATCCTGAAGTTGCAGTCAGTTTCAAAGGTTGAATGACGGCGAACACTGCAAATTCACCGTCATCAGAACTGCAAATTCTGGGATAATATTTGTTGTTGGATTAATGTGGAGCAGGAGTGCTTTTGGTATAGGAAAAGGCTGCCGCTAGGCTGGCAGCTTCATAAAGAGCTCTGGAGCTGTTCACTTCTATCCATGGACTGCCGTAATTTCTTCTTATGTGGCCCGGTGTCAAATTTATTTGTTTTGTCTTATAACACTCCTGTGAAGCGCCTTAGGACGATTTACTATGTTAAAGGCGCTGTATAAATACAAGTTGGTGTTGGTGACTCTACAGCTATCCTGCTGGCTGCTTTGGGCCCCAACTCCTTGGACCCTGGTTATGTGTGAAGAAGACAACTCTGAACCTGGAACCTCAAATCAGAGCTGATCTGTGCTTCTATTTCACACATCAAAACCGTCCAGTGCACTGTAGCAGCCTCCGGGAACCTATCTGAGGGTTGCTGTCAGCGAGACAGGCAGCCTGAAATTGAGTTCTTCAGTCGGACGAGCTGCCTGTAGAGATGCGACAAGTGCCGGGAGCTCACCACCATTTGTCTTGATATTTGGCCCACCGCTTGTTCCCTGTGCTCATTTGGCGCTTCAAAACAGATTTAAACTAATTTTCAGACCCTTGTGTTCAGTTAAGTTTGTACTTTATATTTTTGAATTTGGAGTTAGTATGAATTCACTAATGTTGTCAAATTTGTAATTTGCTGCTGTTGTAGTATTTAAAGCAAAGTGATTGAAGTCTCCAAGTGCTCTTTTCTTATGTTACAGCTGCATGTTAAAAATAAGCACCTTGTATTGAAGTTATTAAGGGTTTCGGTATCTGTATTCTCAAGATTGTGCTGAGCTAATCAGACTTAAATTGCTGCCAAGAATTAATTAGCTGTTCTATACTGATTCATTTAAAGGGTGGAGCTACAGAGCAGCACTATGCACAGAATTAAAGGGACAGTTCACTAAGCTGACCAAAGTAATTTGACAGCTTGAATATAAATGCCAGTTGTCGTTAGCTTGATCTGACCAAGATCTTGTTAATGAAGATTCTGGCCCTAAAATTGCATGGGGGTTGTCCCTGTCTTCCCGCTGTAACTTTGGCAGCAAACCATTTCCCTGATGTTACAGTGCTGGATTTCAGGGCCTCCCAGTGTCTGATATACTCCATAAGGAGTTGTACAATGCTTTAGTATCAGTAGACAAACAGACACCTACATTAGAATGCTTTAATGAAGGCAAATTGCAAATGGCAACAGTATATCTTTATAGAGGCACAATAAGAAGCTGTAAAAAGAAAAGATTTCGCAAGTTTAGTTATATCCTCTATTTCCAATTTGTCTGTTTCCAAAAGAAAGGTGTAGCGAAACACTCATTAGACAGAAATAAGAATATGAGCAAATAAAACAGAACTTAACACACTTAAGCTGAATTAGCAAAGAAAGAGTTGACAGCTGATAAATCGTGCAACAAAATAATTAGAATGTGATAAGGAACCAACACCTCATCACTGGCACAACAGCAGAGATGCCTGTTTTCATCATTTCATCATAGGCAGTTCCTCAGAATCGAGGAAGACTAGCTTCCAGCCCTTGGGTCGCTGAACAGTCCCCTGGTTTAGACCTCCCTCGAAGACAGTAGGCAATACTCAACCCAATCCACACAGGGCACGGGCGATGCGACCACCTGCTCCACAAGTGGAAGATGAGGGACGACCCGAAGTGTGACAGTGGCCATGAGTCCCAGACCATGCAACCCATCAACCTGCCCACTGAGATCTATTGTGGGAGGCACCCCATTTCTCCACTCGACATCTCCAGAGACCATTGAATGGATAGTTAAACTCGACATCCTATTATAAGCTTTTCCCGTCAAACGAAACAACATTAGAATGTGAGGTTATGAGAAAGTGCTTTCAGCAAAAAGAATCAGAAAACACAAGAATTCTGCCAGGAGGTAAACAGGGAGAGATCACAGCCAGGCAGCTGAAACTCTACAGTGTCATAGTGAACAGATCAAAATTAATTAAAATTCCTATCCCGGTCAGTAGGATTGACTGATTGTGAAAATAAAAGAGAGTTAGAAAATATCATTGCCTAGCTAGAAGGAGGACTGGAAAACACAGAGGAAGATAAAGCTGAGGAATCAGTAGGGACTACCCAAGAACCGAGGTGGTATAAAATGGGGTGTGGGGTGTTCAAGACATGGCCCATATAATATGAGTTCCCATTACCCAGCCTGTGAATCTTCTATTGGTCTCTTTCTTCTTTGCATATTTATATTCAAAAACTGCTTCTACTACATTTGGGAACCTTCTCAACCTCAGCTCTTTACATTACAACAGTGGCTACATTTCAAAAAGTACTTCATTGGCTGTAAAGTGCTGTGGGGTGTATGGTGGTCGTGAAAGGTGCTATATAAATACAAGTTTTTCTTTTCTTTCTTTAAACTTCCCAAGACTGGAGGATTAGAAAAGTCTGTTCCCTGATTGGTGGATTTAGATTTAAACATTTGTCTGGGCCCAGGAGCTTCAAAAAGTTTCCCAATTTTTGCAGTGATTTGAGTTGAAGCATACTTTAAATGGCAGCAGTGGACAGAGAGGTGACAGCAACAATGCTGGATATGGAGATGGTGGCGGAGGCAAAATCAGCAGCACCAACAGAGATCATAATGGAGATCGAGCCATTTTGTTGTACAGCTGACAGCGGTGCACCAGATCAGGCCAGGAAGTAGAATAGAATAGGAGAGCAAAGCAAGAGAGCTGACCAAACCATGTCAGGAAGGGAAAATTTGAACGATAAATGAGATATTGGCAGCGAAACATATTTTTCAGGGGAAATTTGATTTTTTTGTAAATGGGGTGGGGGGGTGAGTTAAGGGTTGGAATAATGTGGACAGTTAGTTCAAACAAAAGTCAACAAAGAAAGACTCAATGGGACGAGAGCATCTGAGCTAGATGCACTAAAATCAACCAAGGACACATTAAGCAAAGCTAAGGCGGAACTAAAAGAGCATGGCAATGAGTTAACAATTGGGATAAATTTGCATGAGAATATGTCTGTCCTACCATAATGAACGGAAATTAAAAACCTGTATGTTACAAGCTTAATTTAGGGAGCGAGGAGTTAAATTAAAAAGTAGGACATCAAAGGTAGTAATTTCAGGATTGCTACCAGTGCCACGTGCTCGTCAGAGTAGGAATTACAGGATAGCACAGATGAATACGTGGCTTGAGGAATTGTGCAAGGTGGAGGGATTCAAATTCCTGGGACATTGGAATCGGTTCTGGGGGAGGTGGGACCAATACATACCAGACGGTCTGCATCTGGGCAGGACCGGAACCAATGTCTTCGGCTGAGTGTTTGCTAGTGCTGTTGGGGAGGGGTTAAACTAAAATGGTAGGGGGATGGGAATCTATGCAAGGACGCAGAGGGAAGTAAAAAGGGGGCAGAAGCAAAAGGTAGGAAGGAGAAAAGCAAGAGTGGAGGGCAGGAAAATCAAGGGCAAAAATCAAAAAGGTCCACATTGCAACATAATTTTAAAGGACAAAGAATGTTAAAAAAAACAAGCCTGAAAGCTCTGAGTCTCAATGCGAGGAGCATTCGTAATAAGGTGGATGAATTGCCTGCGCAGATAGCTGTTAACGAATATGATGTAAATGGGATTACGGAGACATGGCTCCAAGGTAACCAAGGCTGGGAGCTCAACATCCAGGGGTATTCAATATTCAGGAAGGACAGACAGGAAGGAAAAGGAGGTGGGGTAGCGTTACTGGTTAAAGAGGAGATTAACGCAATAGTAAGGAAGGACATTAGCGTGGATGATGTGGAATCTATATGGGTAGAGCTGTGAAACACCAAAGGGCAGAAAACGTTAGTGGAAGTTGTGTACAGTAGTTGGGAGGTTGGGGATGGCATTAAACAGGAAATTAGGGACGAGTGCAATAAGGATACAGCAGTTAACATGGGTGACTTTAATCTACATACTGATTGGGCTAACCAAACTGGTAGCAATACTGTGGAGGAGGATTTCCTGGAGTGCATAAGGGATGGTTTTCTAGACCAATATGTCAAGGAAGCAACTAGAGAGCAAGCCATCCTAGACTGGGTCTTGTGTAAGGAGAGAGGATTAATTAGCAATCTGGTCATGCGTGGCCCCTTGGAGAAGAGTGACCATAATATGGTAGAATTCTTCATTAAGATGGAGAGTGACACAGTTAATTCAAAGACTAGGGTCCTGAACTTAAAGAAAGGAAATTTCGACAGTATGAAACATGAATTGGCTACGATAGACTGGAGAATGATACTTAAAGAGTTGATGGTGGATAGGCAATGGCAGACATTTAAAGATCACATGGATGAACTTCAACAATTATACATCCCTGTCTGGAGTAAAAATAAAACGGGGAAGGTGGCTCAACCATGGCTAACAAGGGAAATTAGGGATAGTGTTAAATCCAAGGAAAAGGCATATAAATTGGCCAGAAAAAGCCAGAAACCTGAGGACTGGGAGAAATTTAGAATTCAGCAGAGGAGGACAAAGGGTTTAATTAGGAGGGGCAACATAGAGTATGAGAGTAAGCTTGCAGGGAACATAAAAACTGACTGCAAAAGCTTCTATAGATATGTGAAGAGAAAAAGATTAGTGAAGACTAATGTAGGCCCCTTGCAGTCAGAATCAGGTGAATTCATAATGGGGAACAAGGAAATGGCAGACCAATTGAACAAATACTTTGGTTCTGTCTTCACTAAGGAAGACACGAATAATCTCCCAAAAATACTAGGGGACCGAGGGTCTAGCGAGAAGGGGAACTGAAGGGAATCCTTATTAGTCAGGCATTGGTGTTAGGGAAATTGAAGGTACTGAAGGCCAATAAATCCCCAGGACCTGATAGTCTGCATTCCACAGTACTTAAGGAAGTGGCGCTAGAAATAGTAGATGCATTGGTGGTCATTTTCCAACATTCCATGGACTCTGGTTCAGTTCCTTTGGATTGGAGGGTAGCTAATGTAACCCCACTTTTTAAAAAAGGAGGGAGAGAGAAAACAGGGAATTATAGACCGATTAGCCTGACATCGGTGGTGGGGAAAATGTTGAAATCAATTATAAAAGATGCAATCGCAGCGCATTTGGAAAGCACTGACAGGATCGGACCAGGTCAGCATGGATTTCTGAACAGGAAATCATGCTTGACAAATCTTCTACAGTTTTTTGAGGATGAAACTAGTAGAGGAGATAAGGGAGAATGTTAGATCTCTTAATTTCCAATGAAATACAAACTCCGATGGTAGTTTTAACTTTTTAATCTTGGCAGAGAGTAACAAGCTGCTGGCTGATTGCTAGTTCCTTTGTCTTACTGAAACCACATGGTCAAAATGGCTGTACTTATACCTGGATCAATTTACAGAAAAGAACTCACCTTCTTTGACCTTATTGGCTCACTACCCAAGGGTCCTAAAATGTCAAGTTGATTGATGGCTTAATGCAATGTGGCCTGTGTTTTTTCACAGCCTGTCTAAATGCAGCCTGACTGCAGAGCTTGAATTCTCTATCAATCCCCCCTTTAATTCTTTCACAAACTGAATCATAAAACATCAGGTATCACTGGTTAAACATTCTACAAAATAATTTCATACATGTTAATAGAGTTTCCTTCTAAAATTTGTTGATGTGTTTCGCCACATGTCCGGACTAGTAGCTTCCACACAAATTTACACCAACCCGAGTTCCATCGTGGCCACAATGGAAGTCTGGTTTTAGTAGGTTAATTAACCTTATTCCAATTTAATCAAAATCAATATCTTAATTCAACCAGTAAACAACCTTTCCTTAAGCATAACATAAAAATACCCCTGTGCCATGTACAGACAGTCTGCTGGGACCTACAAGGTGTCTCACCTGCGGGACAGCAGCTACAGCTGCCTGGTCGCAACAACATTTAATCAACATAAACAAACAATATAAAAGTAAAACAATTACAACAAATAGAATTAAACCTTCCACCAATGAAGTTCCTATTGAACCTAGCAATTCAGTGGCTCCACTCCACAAAGTGAATGATGGGGGTTGCTTAAGTTTTTCTACCTCATTTTGGATACGCTCCGCTAATTGGGTAATTTCTTCGGAGATATCTGGGATATACGTGCAACACTCAGTTCCGAGTAGGGCGCAAGTACCTCCCTTTTCAGCCAGGATGTAATCAAGGGCCAGTCTATTCTGTAGGGCTACTGTGCGGATTGCGACCATTTCTGCATTGATTTTAACTAGGGCCTCTGAGGTATCATTGGCTACTCATTCCACAACGGATGCCATGTTAATGGATTCCCTTGCCAGATTGGCGGTCCCATACCCAGGGATCAGGATGGCAAAGAACCTCTCTGTTTCTGTGATAGCTCTCTTAGGACGGTGTAAATGTTCCGACAGTGACTTTATATGATACATATAAGGCACAATGTAGGCTAAATAGCAGGATCCCATCCAATTCTGGGGCAGCCAAGGGTAGGCCTTGTGGCCACACACCCAATAGGTGCCATTATATGCAATGAATGTTAGCTGTTTCTTTGTCAGCAACACTCCAGGGCCTGTCCAGCCTTTTCCATCTGTTTTATTCAGAATCCCCGTTACGTTAAAAATTCCCACATCGGCCCAGTTTGGACGGTTCCGTGGCTTGATTATATTATAATTCCGGGAGCAGTTACTATACCCCATATTTTGGCCTCCTTTGATGTTTCTAATCAGACAGACCGATTCCCCCGGTCTTCCTATTCCCGTTGTATTAGTGATAACAAAAAATGGGGGCCGTTTGGAATTATTGTAGCACGGTTGGTATCCCCCTTCAAAGGTAGTCAGATTGTAACCTGCTGACTTCCATTTATGTGCCCAGTTTTCCGTATCCTGAAACGCATTGCCTGTTTTGTTTTGATTAATTATCCACTCAGCCATTTCCGAGATATTCAAGGGAACTGGCCTCAAGGGAATCCCTCCCTTTGAGTGAATAGGAATATGCGCACACACCCAACAACTAGAAATGCTACCTTGTTTGGCATAAATGTATGACATATATAAAAAGGTATTTACATGTAATTCCCTTGGTACTCTACTATTTCCCTTTGGTACAGAAGGTCGGCTAGTAAGAAGTAGGCCTATGCCTATAATACCTACAATCAATAATACAGTAAATTTATACATTTTCGCAAAAAGTAATTGTCCTTATTAGATTTCAGCTTCAGTTACGGGTGCTCGTTTAACGTGTGAAGCGTGGATCCAGGCTTTCTTTCCTTGGACTTTAACAGCTGCCTGGATGGTCAATAACACTTGATAAGGTCCCTCCCACTTGGCACCCAAAGGTTCTTTATGCAACTTTTTCACATACACCCAGACTCCCGGGATGATGTCGTGTCCTCCTTCGGGTGGATTACCCCAAGCTGCCGATACCTGTCGGGAAACAGAACTAATAGCATTGGTTAAGTTCTGACAGTATGATAACAAAGTGTCACCCATTAAGTGAACATCAGCTTTCCGTAAATCGATAGTTCCTGGCAGCGACACGGGTCTTCCTGTTATAATTTCAAATGGGCTTCGACCTGTAGTTCTGTTCGGGGTTGCCCTAATGCTACATAGCACTATTGGTAGTGCCTGGGGCCATGGTGTTCCTTCAATTCTTTTTTCTTCAAAGTTCTAATTGACCATGTCACCCAACCATCCTCAAAATGCAACGATGAATCTACTTGGATTAGAACGTCCATTCCCAAAAGGAGTTGATCTACTGGACCTATCCAGACCGGCGTGGTTAGTTCATGTGGACCCAGCCCTATAAGTACCGGTGTTGTCCTTTTAATTTCCATTTTATGGCCCCCAACTCCATAGGCTGTATGTGCCCTACCATCCAACGGCAAAAAGTCTCCATATTGTAGGGGTAAGCATGTTAATTCCGCCCCTGTGTCTAAAAGACAGTCCACATCCTTATCGCCCACCCTCACAGTTATATATAGCCCATCTCCCCTTTGTTGTATTAGTGCGAGGAGGGGGGCCAGGGTGGGCTCTAATTGTTTTTTGCTATCCCAAGTTTTTTGCTATCTGTTGTTGTATTGTCAGTCGCTTAAATGCTACTATGAGGTCGTTATCTTGTGACAAGCCTGGCTTGTTGGCTGAATTGTATCCCTGGCTGCGTCCTCTTCCCAAGCCACGACCTTGCTGTTTTGCCCTGCACGTCTTGGCCCAGTGACCTTCTTTCCCACAATAATGACATTTTCCAGGTAATTTTCCTAATAACTGTTTATCGGAATCCTGGGATTTCCATCTCATAGCCTGTACAGCTTGGACTTTAGCTCCCATATCCCGATCTAATTGGTTACATCGATCCACCAATGCTGCAAAGGTAGTTCCTCTATCTTCCCAGTCCGGTAACACTACCTTAAGCATTTTGGACAGTTCTGGCTTTAGACCTGCCACAAAAGCTGCTTTCAGGGGTCAAAACACTTGTTCATCCATTTCCTCATCCATATTATTCATACCCGAATGTTCTAGCCACATGCATCTAAACCGCTCGTCATACTCCAGGACCTCCTCTGTTCCTTTCTGTTGGCAGGCTGCAATTATTCCCCAGTCTGTCTTAGCTGGACTGAAGGTTTGCAGCCAGTGTTTAATCGCCTCCCATCCTGCATCTAATTCTTGCCCATTCTGCCCCAAAGCTTCATCTACCTTGTCGTGCAATTTTCTTCCCTGTGTTTTTGTCACCATTATGGTCAAAATGTGCACTCCGTCCCAGGGATGAAGTTGATATATATTTCTTAAGCGGTCCAATTGGTCCCTCGTTTTTACTCCCCCTTTCTTTGGATTGGGCAATTCCTTGGACCATTTATCAATTTTCTCTGGGTCTGCCGGATCATGAATTAAGTATTTTTCAGACAGCCTTTTCTTCGTTTTTTTGGTTCCGCCCTCATCCGCAGTCTCTTCTGATTTGACCACAACTCGTCTTTTTTTAAATGGGGCAAAGCGCACCCCTAATTCGTCATCATCCTCCAACACTGTATTGTCGGAGGATTCAGAATCCGTATCTATTCCTCGGTCGTATCTTCGGGTTTGCGCTTTTAATTTATCCAAACATGGGTACCCTGGGAATTGATCAATACATTTTCCTTTTCCTATTACTGTCTCTTGACCTAATGATTTTTTCCATTCTTTAATTTCACCTTTAAGATCTTTAACTTCCGCTTCCAGCTTTTCAAGTTCAAGCTTTTTCTGTCGCAGCTGCGCACAAACTGCTTGCAATTGATCCTTTGTACTGGTCAGTTCTCGATCATGTTGGGAACGCATTATAATTTCATTCCGCTTTCGAATCTGTCCCATAACCGCTAGGGACCATCTAGTTCGCTCTTTATTTTTCATACGGGTCGTTTTTCCCCAGACCCTTTTAATCTCGTCCAAGGACCATTGTCCTTTGGAGGTTCCGTACTTTTGTTCGATCTTAATACAGGTTTTAGATAAGTTGAATCGTTGCTCTATGTATTCTTTCAACTGTTCGAGGATTTCATCTAGCGAAACTGCAGGTGGTGCCTGCCCACTTTTAACAGTTGTAGGCAATTCTTTGCTCTTATCTCCTGCTGTCATTTCTTTACTGGGGTCTCGAGTCGTAGGCTTTCTCGCCGATCAATAGGTCGGTGATTAATTAACTAACACATCGTCGAAGTTTAGATGTCTATGGGACCTCGAGCCGACTACCAACCGGAGGATTCGCAAACCGGAGGCTTTCGGAATCGCGTCGAAGGAGAGGCGAATTTAGACTTTTGACCGAGGACTTTTTAAAAAGAGGTGTCCTTACCTCAATATGTAGGTCCGATGTCCAAATTTCAGTTTCTTTCCTCAGCGATCCTGTTCACAGCGCCAAAATTGTTAGAGCTCTTAATTTCCAATGAAATACGAACTCCGATGGTAGTTTTAACTTTTTAATCTTGGCAGAGAGTAACAAGCTGCTGGCTGATTGCCAGTTCCTTTGTCTTACTGAAACTACATGGTCAAAATGGCTGTACTTATACCTGGATCAATTTACAGAAAAGAACTCGCCTTCTTTGACCTTATTGGCTCACTACCCAAGGGTCCTAAAATGTCAAGTTGATTGATGGCTTAATGCAATGTGGCCTGTGTTTTTTCACAGCCTGTCTAAATGTAGCCTGGCTGCAGAGCTTGAATTCTCTATCAGAGAACCAGTGGATGTGGTGTATTTGGTCTTTCAAAAGGCTTTTGACAAGGGCCACACAAGAGATTAGTGTGCAAATTAAGGCACATAGTAATGGGGTAATGTATTGATGTGGATAGAGAACTGGTTGGCAGACAGGAAGCAAAGAGTGGGAATAAACAGGTCCTTTTCAGAATGGCAGGCAGTGACTAGTGGGGTACCGCAGGTTTCAGTGCTGGGACCCCAACCATTTACAATATACATTAATGATTTAGACGAAGGAATTGAATGTAATATCTCCAAGTTTGCAGATGACACTAAGCTGGGTGGCAGTGCGAGCTGCGAGGAGGATGTTAAGAGGTTGCAGGGGGACTTGGACAGGTTAGGTGAATGGGCAAATGCATGGCAGATGCAGTATAATGTGGATAAGTGTGAGGTTATCCACTTTCGTTGCAAAAACAGGAAGGCAGATTATTATCTGACAGATTAATAAAAGGGGAGGTGCAACGAGACCTGGGTGTCATGGTACGTCAGTCATTGAAGGTAGGCATGCAGGTACAGCAGGCAGTAAAGAAAGCAATTGGCATTCTGGCCTTCAAAGCGAGGGGATTTGAGTATAGGAGCAGGGAGGTCTTACTGCAGTTGTACAGGGCCTTGGTGAGACAACACCTTGAGTATTGTGTGCAGTTTTGGTCTCCTAATCTGAGGAAGGATATTCTTGCTATTGAGGGAGTGCAGCGAAGGTTCACCAGACTGATTCCTGGGATGGCAGGACTGAAATATGAAGAAAGACTGGATCGACTAAGCTTATATTTAGAAGAATGAGAGGTGATCTTATAGAAACATATAAAATTCTGACGAGATTGGACAGGTTAGATGCAGGAAGAATATTCCCGATTTTGGGGAAGTCCAGAACCAGGGGTCACAATCTAAGGGTAAGGGGTAAGCCATTTAGGACCAAGATGAGGAGAAATTTCTTTGAGAATTGTGAACCCGTGGAATTCTCTACCACAGAAAGTTGTTGGGCCAGTTTTTTAGATATATTCAAAAGGGTGTTAGATGTGGCCCTTATGGCTAAAGGGATCAAGGGGTATGGAGAGAAAGCAGGAATGGGGTACTGAAGTTGCATGATCAGCCATGATCGTATTGAATGGTGGTGCAGGCTCGAAGGGCCGAATGGTCTACTTCTGCACCTATTTTCTATGTTTCGATGTTCTGTCATTGAGTAAATGAAATTAAAGTAATAAAAACCCCGATGAGCAGTTAGGAGAATCTGACAGCATCTCTCCCCAGATAGGAGAGTTGTATTACTGTTGCAAGTGTGGAGCTGATCATATTTATTCCTTTGATTCCCTTGATGTATGCCGAATAAAGCCGGAAGCCATATTTCCCCTCCAAATACTTTAGGCAACCAGATTGTTATTCCACCCTAGTTGATCAAACCAAATGAGTTTTCTTCCATGCCACATCATCTGCAATTCTTCAAAAGTATAAGACAACTTTCCTGATTGGGTGGATCTCCGAGAAAGGCAAATTACTTACCTCCCACCTATAAAAGGAAAACAGGGTTAGACTTTCCCAGTGAGAGTTTAGGATAAAGAGCACTTACTTCTTTGAAAATGTTACAAATAAAATAAGGCCTTTGTCAAAGATCCACATGAAAGATTATGATGAAACTAAAATCTATGACAATCTCGGGTAAAATGTGGGACTGGATAAGAAATTGGATACATCCCTGTCTGGAGTAAAAATAAAACGGGGAAGGTGGCTCAACCGAGGCTAACAAGGGAAATTAAGGATAGTATTAAATCGAAGAAAGAGGCATATAAATTGGCCAGAAAAAGCAGCAAATCTGAGGACTGGGAGAAATTTAGAATTCAGCAGAGGAGAACAAAGGGTTTAATTAAGAGGGGGAAAATAGAGTATGAGAGGAAGCTTGCTGGGAACATAAAAACTGACTGCAAAAGCTTCTATAGATATGTGAAGAGAAAAAGATTAGTGCAGACCAAACGTAGGTCCCTTGCAGTCAGATTCAGGTGAATTTATAATGATGAACAAAGAAATGGCAGACCAGTTGAACAAATATTTTGTTTCTGTCTTCACGTAGGAAGACACAAATAACCTTCCGGAAATACTTGGGGACCAAGGGTCTAGAGAGGAGGAACTGAAGAAAATCCTTATTAGGTGGGAAATTGTGTTAGGTAAATTGATGGGATTGAAAGCCGATAAATTCCCGGGAACTGATAGTCTACATCCCAGAGTACTTAAGGAAGTGGCCCTAGAAATAGCGGATGAATTGGTGATCATTTTCCAATAATCTTTCAACTCTGGATCAGTTCCTATGGACTGGAGGGTAGCTAACGTAACACCACTTTTTAAAAAAGGAGGGAGAGAGAAAATGGGTAATTATAGACCGGTTAGCCTGACATCAGTAGTGGGGAAAATGTTGGAATCAATTATTAAAGATGAAATAGCAGCGCATTTGGAAAGCAGTGACAGGATCGGTCCAAGTCAGCATGGATTAATGAAAGGGAAATCATGCTTGACAAATCTTCTAGAGTTTTTTGAGGATGTAACGAGTAGAGTGGGCAAGGGAGAACCAGTGGATGTGGTGTATTTGGACTTTCAAAAGGCTTTTGACAAGGTCCCACACAAGAAATTAAAGCACATGGTATTGGGGGTAATGTACTGACGTGGATAGAGAACTGGCTGGCAGACAGGAAGGAGAGAGTAGGGATAAACGGGTCCTTTTCAGAATGGCAGGCAGTGACTAGTGGAGTGCCGCAGAGCTCAGTGCTGGGACCCCAGCTATTTACAATATACATAAATGATTTAGATGAAGGAATTGAGTGTAATATCTCCAAGTTTGCAGATGACACTAAGCTGGGTGGGGGTGTGAGCTGTGAGGAGGATGCTAAGAGGCTGCAGGGCGAATTGGACTGGTTAGAAGAGTGGGCAAATGCATGTCAGATGCAGCATAATGTGGATAAATGTGAGGTTATCCACTTTGGTGGCAAAAACATGAAGGCAGCATATTTCTGAATGGCGGCAGATTAGGAAAAGGGGAGGTGCAACGAGACCGGGGTGTCATGGTACATCAGTCATTGAATGTTAGTATGCAGGTGCAGCAGGCGATGAAGAAGGCAAATGGCATGTTGGCCTTCATAGCTAGGGGATTTGAATATAGGAGCAGGGAGGTCTTACTGTCGTTGTACAGGGCCTTAGTGAGGCCTCACCTGGAATATTGTGTCACCATTCAGATAATATTCTGCCTTCCTGATTTTGCCACCAAAGTGGATAACCTCACATTTATCCATATTATACTGAATCTGCCATGCATTTGCCCACTCACCTAACCTGTCCAAGTCACCCTGCAGCCTCTTAGCATCTTCCTCACAGCTCACACTGTCACCCAGCTTAATGTCATCTGCAAACTTGGAGATATTACATTCAATTCCTTCATCTAAATCATTAATGTATATTGTAAATAGCTGGGGTCCCAGCACTGAACCCTGCAGCACCCCACTGGTCACTGCCTGCCATTCTGAAAAGGACCCATTTATTCCTACTCTCTGCTTCCTGTATGCTAATCAGTTCTCTATCCACATCAATACATTACCACAATACCATGTGCCTTAATTTGCACACTAATCTCTTGTGCGGGACCTTGTCAAAAGCCTTTTGAAAGTCCAAATACCCCACATACACTGGCTCCCCCTTGTCCACTCTATTAGTTACATCCTCAAAAAATTCTGGAAGATTTGTCAAGCATGATTTCCCTTTCATAAATCCATGCCGACTTGGACTGATCCTATCACTGCTTTCCAAATGCTCTGTTATTTCATCTTTAGTAATTGATTCCAACATTTTCCCCACCACCGATGTCAGGCTAACCGGTCTATAATTCCCTGTTTTCTCTCTCCCTCCTTTTTTAAAAAGTGGTGTTACATTAGCTACCCTCCAGTCCATAGGGACTGATCCAGATTCAATAGAATGTTGGAAAATGATCACTAATGCATCCACTATTTCTAGGGCCACTTCCTTAAGTACTCTGGGATGCAGCCCTAGGGATTTATCAGCCTTTAATCCCATCAATTTCCCTAACACAATTTCCTGACTAATTAGGACTCCCTTCAATTCCTCCTTCTCGCTAGACCCCTGGACCCCTAGTATTTCTGGAAGGTTATTTGTGTCTTCCTTAGTGAAGACAGAACCAAAGTATTTGTTCAATTGGTCTGCCATTTTTTTGTTCCCCATTATAAATTCACCTGATTCTGACTGCAAGGGGCCTACATTTGTCTTCACTAACCTTTTTCTCTTCACATATCTATAGAAGCTTTTGCAGTCAGTTTTTATGTTCCCAGCAAGCTTCCTCTCATACTCTATTTTCCCCCTCCTAATTAAACCCTTTGTCCTCCTCTACTGAATTCTAAATTTCTCCCAGTCCTCAAGTTTGCTGCTTTTTCTGGCCAATTTATATGCCTCTTCCTTGGATTTAACACTATCCCTAATTTCACTTGTTAACCACGGTTGAGCCACCTTCCCCGTTTCATTTTTACTCCAAACAGGGATGTACAATTGTTGAAGTTCATCCATGTGATCTATAAATGTCTGCCATTGCCTATCCACCGTCAACCCTTTAAGTATCATTTGCCAGTCTATCCTAGCCAATTCACCCCTCATACCATCGAAGTTACCTTTCCTTAAGTTCAGGGCCCTAGTCTCTGAATTAACTGTATCACTCTCCATCTTAATAAAGAATTCTACCATATTATGGTCACTCCTCCCCAAGGGGCCTCGCATAACAAGATTACTAATTAGTCCTCTCTCATTACACAACACCCAGTCTAGGATGGCCAGCTCTCTAGTTGGTTCCTCGACATATTGGTCTAAAAAGCCATCCCTAATACACTCCAGGAAATCCTCCTCCACCGTATTGTTACCAGTTTGGTTAGCCCTAACCCTATGTAGATTAAATCGACCTTGATTACTGCTGTACCTTTATTGCACGCATCCCTAATTTCTTGTTTGATCCATCCCCAACCTCACTACTACTGTTTGGTGATCTGTACACAACTCCCACTAGCGTTTTCTGCCCTTTGGTATTCCGCAGCTCTACCCATACAGATTCCACATCATCCAAGCTAATATCCTTCCTTACTATTGCGTTAATTTCCTCTTTAACCAACAACGCTACCCCACCTCCTTTTCCTTTCTTTCTATCCTTCCTGAATATTGAATACCCCTGGATGTTGAGTTCCCAGCCTTGGTCACCCTGGAGCCATATCTCCGTAATCCCAATTATATCATATTCATTAATAGTTGCCCGCGCAGTTAATTCTTCCTCCTTATTATGAATACTCTTTGCATTGAGACACAGAGCCTTCAGGCTTGTATTTTCAACACTCTTTTTAACATTCTTTGTCCCTTATAATTATGCTGTAATGTGACCCTTTTTGATTTTTACCTTGGATTTCTCTGCCCTCCACTTTTACTTTTCTCCTTTCTTTTACTTCTGCCCCCATTTTACTTCCCTCTGTCTCCCTGAACTAGTAATCCAGAGGCCTGGATTAATAATCCAGTGAATGTGAGTTCAAATCGCACCATTTCAGTTTTGTGAATTTGAATTCAGTTTTTTTAAAGAAAACTTTAAAAACTGCTTTCAGCAAAAGTGACCATAAAGTTGGTGGATTGTGACCATAAAAATCCAATTGGTTTGCCGATGTCCTTTAGGGAAGGAAACCTGCTGTCCTTACCCGGTCTGACTCCAGTCTCCTGACCTTAGATTGCCTTCTGAAATGGCCTAGCATACCATCAGTTGTATCAAATCACCACATAAAAGAAAAAAAGAATAAAATCGATGGATCATTCGGCTGTGACGTAGACAGCAAATTCAGCAACAAAAGCACAATCCTGAAAAGTCCTCCTCACTAACATCTGGGGACTTGTGCCGAAGTGGGAGAGCTGTGCCACAGACTAGTCAAGCAACAGCCTGATATAGTCATACTCACAGAATCAATACTATCAGCCAATGTCCCAGACTCCTCCATTACCATCCCTGGGTATGCTATGTCCCATCGACAGCACAGATCCAACAGAGGTGGGGCACAATATTATTATTAATAATAATAACTTTTATTTATGTAGTGCCTTTAACGTTGTAAAATGTCCCAAGGTGCTTCACAGCAGTGTTACAAGACAAAACAGATAAATTTGACAACGAGCCACAAAAGAAGAAATTAAGGCAGATGACCAAAAGCTTGGTTAAAGAGTTAGGTTTTAAGGAGCGTCTTGAAGGAGGAGAGAGAGGTGGAGAGGCGAAGAGGTTTATTGAGGGAGTTCCAGAACTTAGGGCCCAAACAGCTGAAGGCATGGCCACCGATGGTTGAGCAGTTATAATGAGGGATGTTCAAGAGGGCAGAATTTGAGGAGTACAGACATCTTGTGGGGTTGTGAGGCTGGAAAGGATTACAGAGATAGGGAGGGGAAGGGAGTGCTTTGTAAACAAGGATGAGAATATTGAAATCGAGACGTTGTTTAACTGGAAGCTAATGTAGGTCAAAAAGTCAAGGGGTGATGGGTGATCGTGACTTGGTGCAAGTTAGGACACGGGCTGCTGAGTTTTGAATGACCTCAACGTAGTGTAGAATATGGGAGGCCGGCCAGGAGTGAGTTAGAATAGTCAAGTCTAGAGGTAACAAAGGCATGAAATGAGTGCTTCAGCAGCAGAAGAGCTGAGGCAGAGGTGGGCAATGTTACGGAGGTGGAAAAAGGTAGTTTTAGTTATGTCAAGGTAAGGGGCCGGAGGTCGTGGCCGGGGCTGGAGGTCTGGCCGGGGTCAGGCCGGAGGTTGGGCCGGTGCCGGAGCTGGGGGAGGTCGGGCCTGAGCTGGGGGAGGTCGGGCCGAGGCCGGGGGAGGTCGGGCCGTGGCCTGGAGAGGTTGGGCCGGCTGGGGGAGGTCAGGCTGAGAACAAGGGAGGTCAGGCAGCCGAGGCGGGGTGGGGGGGGGGGGGGGGCCGAGGCGGGGGGAGTCTGGATTTCAGAATATTTTTCAGTTTCCAGACAACCCCGCCATGGATTAGTCCAGTGTCCGGATCCTAGAACATTCCGAATTTCGGAACTCCGGATTTCGGATGTTCAACCTGTATGACACCTAGGCTGCGAGCAGTCTTGTTCACCCTCAAATTGATTCTAGGGAGAGGGATGGAGTCAGTGGTTAGGGAACACAGTTTGTGGCGGGAACCAAAGACAATGTCTTCGTTCTTCCCAATATTTAATTGGACAAAATTTCTGCTCATCCAGTACAGAATGTCGGACAGGCAATCTGACAATTTAGTTACCAAGCAGGGGTCGAGAGAAGTGGTGGAGAGGTAGAGTTGGGTGTCATCAGCGTACATGTGGGAATTGACTCTGTGTTTTCGGATGATGTCGCCAAGGGGCAGCATATAGATGAGAAATAAGAGGCGGCCAATAACAGACCTTTGGGGACACCAGAGGTATACAATGGTATACCATCAGTTAGGAATAGTCCTGGGAGTCCTCAACATTGACACTAGAGTCCATGAAGTCTCACGACTTCAGATGAAACATGAGCAAGGAAACCTCCTACTGATAGCCACCTACCGCCCTCCCAGGGCCGATGAATCAGTACTCCTACATGTTGAACACCACTTGGAGGAAGCACTGAGCATAGAATATACTCTGGGTGGGGGACTTCAATGTCCATCAACAAGAGTGGCCCAGTAGTGTCACCACTGACCAAGCTGGTTAAGTCCTTAAAGACATAGCTACCAGACTGAGCTTGTGGCAGGTGGTGAGAGAACCAACATAAGGGAATAACCTACTTGAGTGTGATGTAACATTCTCAACTTGGCTGGATGGGTGCAACTGCAAAAACACTTAAGAAGCTCTACACCTCTCAGGACAAAGCAGTCCACTTGATCGGCAGCCCATCGACCTCTTTAAATATCCATTCCTTCCACCACTGGTGCACCGTGGCTGCAGTACTGTCTACAGGATGCACTGCAGTAACTCGGCAAGGCTTCTTTGGCACCACCTCCCATACCCGCAACCTCCACCACCTAGAAGGACAAGGACAGCAGGTGCATGGAACACCATCACCTCCATGTTTCCCTGCAAGTCACACAACATTCTGACTTGGACATGTATTGCCGTACCTTCATCATCGCTGGGTCAAAATCCTGGAACTCCCTGCCTAACAGCACTGTGGGTGTACCTTCACCACATGGACTGCAGCAGTTCAAGAAGGAGGCTCACTACCACCTTCTCAAGGACAACTAGGGATGGGTAATAGCACCCACATTCCGAGAATGAGTATACTGCGTTACATCGCCAGAATAATGGTATATAAATCTACAGAAGTTATGTTGAGGCTTTATAATGCACTTGGAATACTTACTTGGAATGGACACGGGAACAATGGAATCCACAGAGATTTGGTATAAATGACTTAAAATGGCTACTTACACCGATTCTTCAGGGTTTCCACCAATTTTATGCTAAAGTTAGATTGGGAAATTGGGAGAACCATGTGGAAATTCAGGGCCACAGCGTGTAGTCTCTAGTCGTTACACTTCAAAAAGAACATGCATGTATTGGAAAAGGTGCCAAAAGAGTAACTAGAATGATTTTCGATAGAAAGGGGATGAGCCATGAGAATAGATCAGTGAGGTTTGAGTTCTACAGGTTAGAGAAAGTAAGGGGTTAACTTATTGAAGTATCTAAGGAATTGAATGGCATAGATAAGATGAATCCAGAATATTATTTCCGGTCAATCAGGCCCATAAGAGGAGATCAATTTAAATGTGAAAACAAAATTTTAAACGGATCTTAGAATGTCTTTATTCACAGAGTGATAAACTTTTGTCATGATCTATCAGGTAAGGTAATAGAATTAAGGATGTTTGGGAGCTCAACATTCATTTGCATGTGAAACTGGTTGAGTTAAACTACTATAGAGACGAACTCAATGGGCCAGATGGTCTCTTGTTGTCCTTGACTTTTTTCTTATGTTCTGTGTACTAATTGAAAAACTTTTCACGAAAGGAGAGATACTTCACTTTATTCAGTACACAAATTACAGTTTAACAGCATCATTGTTAATGCTTATTTTAAGCAGGGTAACACTACCATTAAAATATTAGAGAGAGGGCGTGAGTGTTTAGCTTTGTGGTAGTATTTTCACCTCTGAGGCAGATGGTGCAGGATTGACAATCCCAAGGAATGCAGACCGGGGTTCCGGCTCTGAGTTCTGGGTTGGCATCCAGTGGATTGCATCAGGAGGGCGTGAGTAGTCCCCTCTCTGTTTGGAGACCATAGGACTAACCATCCTATCGGCTGGTACAAGTACGAAACTAATGGTGCATTTTAAAGTGGCCATTATGTTGTGTGGTACTGAACTTTCCAGATCATGAAGGCTCAATCCCTCCTCCCGGCTGAGTTATCTGATCTCTGCTGGGCATGACCATGGGAGCACTACAATTGGCTGCAGTGACCCTGGGCAGAGGGGATGGTGGGTGGTGGGGGAGTGGGAGCCGGGGGGAGGGGGGGGAGCTGCAATTAGCTCAGGTTCCTACTACTAATGACTATTAAGTGACACTTGTTGAAAAATGGACATCAAGTTTGACCTGCAACAGAAACTGCCCAGATTTGGCTCTGTAGCCCTGTCCCATTGATAAATAGTCAACACTTTACGGCCTCACATACGAGAAGTGCCACATTGGCAAGGTATTGGAGGACTGTTGCTGCTTTGGAACCATAGCCCCAGTGTGACTCCCAGCCCAAGGTTGAGGAAGGAGTTATTGCAAAGGGGAAAACAAGTGGCCCTATTTAAGATATTCCAATTTAGGAATTTTTACCTGTAACATTTGTTCTGTCAGTACACAGATAAACCTAATAGGTAACAGTTTCAGCCTTACTTTATCATATTTGAATGATTCTGTTGTAGATATTGTTTATCAAGTTTGCTATTGAACTGTATATCCTAAGGATTTTTTTTGTCTAACAGTGATCAGAGATGTGAGGAAATATAAGAAACATGTAAGATACTGAGGGGGCTCGACAAGGTAGATGCAGAGAGGATGTTTCCACTCGTGGAGGAATCTAGAACTAGGAGGCATAGTTTACGAATAAGGGGTTGTCCATTTAGGATTGAGATGAGGAGGAATTTCTTCTCTCAGAGGGTCATAAATCTGTGGAATTCTCTACCCCAGAGAGCTGTGGATGCTGGGTCATTGAATATATTTAAGGTGGAGATGGACAGATTTTTGAACAATAAGGGAGTGAACATTTTTGGGGAGCAGGCAGGGAAGTGGAGCTGAGCCCAAGATCAGATCAGCCATGATCTTATTAAGATAGGCAGATTCAAGGGGCCAAATGGCCTAATCCTGCTCCTTATGAAATGACAGCTGCTTCTGTAGGTTTTTAAAAACGAGCCTTAATTTTCTCCCATTCACTATTTTTATTCCCTTGCTGAATGTCTCTGCTTTGAGCCTCTCACTGATGCACCAGTACAATAAATATCCTGATTTGGTGCCACTCTTAAACATTTCTGTATGGAGATTCTGTCCCTTGTCCAGGCAAACGGCCTTTTAACAAGAAAGGGATATAAATAGGGAGGAATAAAGTGGGGAAAATTTCTCTCGTACTTGTTAGTCAGAGTCCTAAATATAGTCCTATTTAGCTTTGGGACCTGTTGTAGTTAAAGATTGACAGCACTTGTCATTGAGGTTCTAGAAAGGGAAGCTTTTTTCTGGGGGCACTTTCACTGGTAATCCCGAACCAGTCCTCTCATTACAATGCCTGGTGGGAGGGAAAACGGAGTCACAGAATCCTAAATCATGAGCACTGCTGGTGCATTACCACACAGCTACATCATGTGGCTATTTGCTGCACTGTTGTGAAGCTCATCCTGTCATTTGGTGCATTTAGAATGGAATCCTCCCTGAAAGATGTTAGTCCAACCCACACTCAATGGAGGAAGTTGGTTGGCCAGTTCAGGCAACACTGCAAGTATGGTGCTAAGTTCTGAGTGTCAGTAGGTCAGTGTATGAGATATGTCTGAATGGACCATCCTCATTTCTTCACATGCTCCCTATTCAAATACATTCGGAAAAGAATAAGTTAATTTTAATCATTCAAACTTTTATTTCTAAACCAGTAAATTAGAAACGGGGCGAAGATTATTTCTACTAAGAACAAGATTGCATTACTGGAAAGGGGCTGAAGTTAGGATAACAATTCATTTTATACATGTTGTGGTTTTGGAATGGTGAGATGTTGAGCGTGTGAGCTATTTAATTTTACTGTGATCACAGAACTGAAGGACACAAGTTATAAAACTATACATTTATTAATTTGTTTAAATGGTTTTAAGACTTTGAACGTGGTGGCCACCTGAACTAGCTAGTCACAAGATAATTGTATACAACTCTGACATTTTTACTTTTAAGATTTACAGATATAAAACTTCTATTATCCATGATGATCCTACTTTTAAATCAATTATGTATTGTACTGCAATAATTGTAGTACAATAGGTTATAACATTTTTGAATAGTAGAGATGAATTTAGCGTACCACAGAGATTGGGAATCGAAGGAAGTCCACAGCATAAGTTTACACGAGTTTCCTCTCTCACCTCAACCCAGGACCAGATACATTGGACGTTCTCTGGAGTTATAGGGAGCAGCAAGGCACAACAATGTGCCACTGCTTTATCTTCAATAATGAGATATGGCTTTCCGTCAGGAGGGGGAAGCACTGAGGGCTCATGGCACTCCAACCTTGTTTTCTATTAGCGATCTGAAATCCTTGGCCTACAGCTTAGATTTAGCCTTCAACAGCACTCAATGCTCGGACAAACAGGAGGCCTAGTGCAATAAAGCCCCCTCATCAAAGCTTAACAGAATTCTGCTACAGTAGGTAGGACACTTCAATGTTAGTATTATACTGGAACAATCAGAATAAGAAAAACTGACTGTGTTTTCACAAAGTTTTTTAAATATGGTGTTCATTCGCTATTTTCTACTAATCTTGTTCCAGCAGCAGAATGAAGCATGCTGAAATAATGGGCACTACTCTAGCAAGAGCGTTTTCTAAATCACAACAATCTTAGTGCAAATGAACAGGACAATTTTCAAAACGCTTGAGACATATGTTGTCAATTGCTCTTGGGGAGTTTTGGAGAGCCAGACTTTTTAAAGTGGGTACTGTGTGACCGCAAGAGCACTCTCTTTTTCATTGCAAATTCAGAGTATGGCATAGTGCGTGATATTTGGACAAACTGAAACCTCATCACTTCCATTTTCCACCACCATTCCATCTTGTAATGTTCTACTTCAACAGTATGATGTGGTAAAGAAAGGCACAAGACATTTATAATATTGAAGACATTCTGCACAAAGCTTTCGGGAAAAGCAACTTGTGTACTTATCTTTTGGGTCCCTGAATGTGTGCTGGCTTATTTTGAGCCTTGTTAAAAAATACTTTTGGAACTAATGAATTTTGACATTCGCTTGATGCAGTCTTCATGACTCAGCGACCAGTTCTAAGCCCCCTTTAGCTTTTTTGTTGAACTGTCAATGTCAGGATCTTGTGACATTCACATCATTAGCTTGTGATCAACAGCAGATCATTCTGCAGGAATGCAGAATTCTCAGCTTTGTCACATATGCTTTGAAAATTGCGATAAAACATTGTGATTAATTTATAAACTTCTGAAAACTTTTCTGTCTTTCAACATTACAATGGCAGTTTTCAAATTGTGTCAGCTTTTTCTGGTTAAATTCTATTTTTAACACAATTAGAGTGTACATTAGAGGCAATAAAGATAGGGATAGTGATAGACATGTCAAATCAAAGAAATAGTCATACTATTATGAATTAGCTCATACCATGAAGTGATGAATTTTAAAGAAAGAATGGGTTGCTGGAAACATTCTTATTCAAACCCAGACAAACCGAACAAAGCAGAACTGTGCCTGAGTGGTAGGATGTGGGTTACCCCCTGCAGTTTCCTACGTGGTGAGTTCTGAATCTCTGCTATCACTAAGTAAAGATCAGGGAGGGAGAATTCAATGATAAGTGTCTTTGGCTGCCCTTATGTAGTTCTTGCGGGACAGAGGTGCAGGAGTAGGTTTCAGTGTCCACTTAATTAACAGAGGGTAAGGAAAATACATAATAATTTACAAATAAGAAACGCAGAATTAACCTAACAATCCATTGAAGGTAAACATTTATCTTTTTTTAAAAGGTTTACAGAACAAAATGCTAATTTCCCTTTACTGAAATTGGTCTATACAATAAATTATGAAAAATAACTGTTTACTGTTGACAACAGAATAGAACGTAGAAATGTTGTTTGTTTGAATTAGTATTACATTATTGTTGCAAATCCCCTGGGAGGGCAGGCGCACCAACATTAGTGTCCTCGTCCAGGCTAACATCCCCAGCATTGAAACATTGACCACACTCGATCAGCTTCGCTGGGCAGACCACATAGTTCACATGCCAAACACGAGACTCCTTAAGCAAATGCTCTATGCGGAGCTCCTTCACGGCATACGAGCCAAAGATGGGCAGCGGAAACGTTACAAGGACACCCTGAAAGCCTCCCTGATAAAGTACAACATCATCACTGACACCTGTGAGTCCCTGGCCGAAGACCGCCCTAGGTGAGAAAGTGCATCTGGGAGGGCGTTGAGCTCTTCGAATCTCAACGCCGAAAGCGTGAAGAGGTCAAGCGCAGGCAGCGGAAGGACCAGTCCCACCCACCCCTTCCCTCGACGAATGTCTGTCCCACCTGTGACAGAGTCTGTGGCTCTCGTATTGGACTGCTCAGCCACTAAAGAACTCACTTCAGGAGTGGAAATAAGTCTTCCTCAATTCCGAGGGACTGCCTATGATGATGATGCATTATTGTCTTAAAGCAGATTATTGATAGTACAATATACAATTTGATTGGCTCCTGAGCTAACCTTAATCCTTCTTAAAATCCTGCAGTGTTACAGCAGCTGTTGAATTTCAAAGTGCCATGAACCAATTATCTACTAATGGTTCTGTAGACTGCAAAAACATGCATATTCTATTTGTCAATGAGAGAACTATTGTATTGTGTTTTCATTAGCTTTCTGTCCCTTACATGTCCTTATGTTATGGCCTTTAAAATATCTGCTTCACATTTCATTAACAGCAATATATTCACCTTGGTTTTAAAATGTCATCATCATGGGTTATGCAAAATAGCTGTTATTATTGTTGACCTTAATGATTATATATCCAGTGTGCTTAGATAAAAAGGCTAATTCAATGTACGTCTTACATCTAATTATCTTTACCACATTACAAAGTAATGTAAAGAGCCATCTGCTAGTTGTAGCTGGACCCCCAGTAGGATGGAAATAAGAAACAATTGGACTTTGTGATGAGGACAATAGAATCTTTCTGGGAAGTTTGAGATAAAAAGGGTTGTCTTATGAAGAAAGGTTGAACAGGTTGGACCTACACTCTTTGGAGTTTAGAAGAATGAAAGGTGATCTTATTGAAACATATAAGATTCAGAGGGCTTTACATGTAGATGCAGAGAGGATATTTCCCCTCATGGGAGAATCTAGAACTAGGGGGCATAGTTTCAGAATAAAGGGTTGCCCATTTAAGACAGAGATGAGGAGGAATTTCTTCTCTCAGAGGGTTGTGGATCTTTGAAATTCTCTACCCCAGAGAACTGTGGAGGCTGAGTCATTGAATATATTCAAGGTGAAGATAGACAGATTTTTGAATTACAGGGAAGTCAAGGGTCATGGGGAACAGGCAGGAAAGTGGAGTTGAGGCCAAGATCAGATCAGCCATGATCTTATTGAATGGCGGAACAGGCTCGAGAGGCCGTATGGCCTACTCCTGCTCCTATTTCTTATGTTCTAATGTTCTTAAAATGGGGAGAATGGCCTTCCTCATCCATATTTACTGTGATATATGCATATGAATCTTGGTATGGACTGGCATTTACAGTCAAATGTCCCCAAGTGAGCAACATTTATCTGTCTCTGTTAAGTTACACGGTGGACAATGGTTGTGGGCTCCTTGCTGCAAGTGCACCCTCTGATGAGTTATATTTGAGAGTGGTTGTGAAGATCTGATTTGTCCTACATTGACCAAGAAGGGTAGTGTGGCCAAGTATAGAAAATAAGGAAAACATTACAGATGAACATTTGTTTTTAAGTCAGGAAAACAGTCAATATTGGCTTTCTCTTGTGGTATTTTAGGTGTCTGTGTGAATTGGAACAAGCACTGTACAGCAGCAATTAGAAGGTATTTATTACTTTGGCCTGCTACAGGTCCAATATTTTCAGGAAGTATTTAAATACTGTTACTGCTCATATGAGACAATGGGATAAGAATGTTAAGGCAAACATTTCTCATTGTGAAGTGAAGATTTTGAATTCAAAATAAAAATTATAACAAAAAGTATGGCAAAAAAATTTAGGTCTGCATGGCAACAATTTCCAAATAGTGGATTGCATTTGGACGGTTTAATAGTGACATTTCTCACTGTCGTTAAGTACTTTGTAATTTTGAGTGGGAGGACCATTACAAAATATTTACTGCCATTTGAAATCCTTCAGACTATTCCCCTAATACGACAGATATTATAGTTGCTACTCTGCAGTGGAAGCCTCTCCGTGGTGTTAATCACACTTTTAAGTTACTGCTTTTCTAAATCAATAAATTCCATTTGCAGGATTTTCAAGAGTCTCATTGGATTCCTTGAACAAAGAAATTAAACTCTCGACTCCATTATGGTTTGGAAAGCATACATGCCCTACAAGCTGGACTCCTTGTACTGCCAGATCCTGGCCTATTTGTTTCACCTGTTTCCGTTGCCCCTTCCTGACCCAGCCTTTTTGTCCCTTTGTCCCATCTATCAAATGTGGGCTCAATGCAGACACTATGGTATGCTTGTAACAGAACTGCCTGTCACAGTTAGCTTAACTTAAATATTAAAGATGTTAAATTTCTATGAATTTGCCAACTACCATGACGTAAATAAGCACCACACTTTGTTACATAGTAAAGCAAGACATTAAACTTTTCTTTTAAACAGAGCAAGATACACAGGTGTTTTATGTGAGAGTACTCTCGCCACCAATAAAACTTATCGGGGCTTATTTTGGGGAAAGGGTGAAAACAGGCGCTAAGTGTGTGCTGTGCTAATAAGACATGCCTGTTCGAAAGTCTAGTTTTAACCTGCAATTTTGTGGCTAAATGATCATTACTATGATTTAAAATTGCCCGGAAGCGCTAAAACAGACACCTGCAGGTTTAGCACGCAAGCTGATTAGAAACAATTTTTGCAGAGCAGTTATCTGTGGCCTCCACGCACCCACTTCCACTGAAGGTGTGGAGTGAACTGGCTGACACACAGCAGTAGGTTTCAGGATGGCTCAGGGACTGAGCGAGAGGGCGTATAGGTCCTCGGATGCGGCATTGGAGGTCCTGGTGGAGGAGGGATGTCCTGTACCCGCAGAGAGGAAAGGAGCCTACCTTGCCCTCCTGTCCCTCTCTCTTGCAGCAGCTGGTGCTGCTCTGCCTGGTCTCATATCCTCCTCCCATTCCTCCTCCAGACCAAGGGAAACCCCTAGCAAGATGCCCATGGTAAACCACTCCCTTTCTCCTGGTGACTCCTATAAGGTAGAGTAGCACGGCACTCACTTTCTTTAGGTGAAGTCCTCAGAGAATTTCGGAAATAAATGTTGATAGAGTGTTGGTGAAGTCTTGACAAAGAGTCCCAGAAAGTCTCCCGCTGTGTCTCAAAAGTTCTCTTTAAACCTCCAGCAACAAAGTAAGAGTGAAAGCTGAGCATGGCTTTAATAAGAACATAAGAACATAAGAAATAGGAACAGGAGTAGGCCATACGGCCCCTTGAGCCTGCTCCACCATTCAGTAAGATCATGGCTGATCTGATCATGGACTCAGCTCCACTTCCCCGCCCGCTCCCCGTAACCCCTCATCCCCCCCATCACTCAAGAAACTGTCTATTTCTGTCTTAAATGTATTTAATGTCCCAGCTTCCACAGCTCTCTAAGGCAGCGAATTCCAGAGATTCACAACCCTCTGAGAGAAGAAATTTCTCCTCATCTTAGTTCTAAATGGGCGGCCCCTTATTCTAAGATCATGCCCTCTAGTTCTAGTCTCCCCCACCAGTGGAAACATCCTCTCTGCATCCACCTTGTCAAGCCCCCTCGTAATCTTATAGGTTTCAATAAGACCACCTCTCATTCTTCTGAATTCCAATGAGTAGAGACCCAACCTACTCAACCGTTCCTCATAAGTCAACTCCCCTCATCGCCGGGATCAACCTAGTGAACCTTCTCTGAACTGCCTCCAAAGCAAGTATATCCTTTTGTAAATATGGAAACTAAAATTGCATGCAGTATTCCAGGTGTGGCCTCACCAAAACCCTGTACAGCTGTAACAAGACTTCCCTGCTTTTATACTCCATCCCCTTTGCAATAAAGGCCAAGATTCCATTGGCCTTCCTGATCACTTGCTGTACCTGCATATGATCCTTTTGTGTTTCATGCACAAGTACCCCCAGGTCCCGCTGTACTGCAGCACTTTGCAATCTTTCTCCATTTAAATAATAACTTGCTCTTTGATTTTTTTTCTGCCAAAGTGCATGACCTCACACTTTCCAACATTATACTCCATCTGCCAAATTCTTGCCCACCTCACTTAGCCTGTCTATGTCCTCCTGCAGCCTCTTTATGTCCAACTCACACATTGCCCTTCCTCTCATCTTTGTATCATCAGCACTCGAAATCCTCAGCAACTACTTGTTTACTCTTGTTTAGCTGGTCGCTGTTAGGAGAAGTCATCAATTGAAGCGCTAACCACCAAAATGGCGTGTAGCCTCTTAATTGAGCGCTAGCAGGCAATTTAATTGCCAATCAAACCTGTGGCTCAGTTGGTAGCACACTTGCCTCTGAGTCAGAAGGTTGTGGGTTCAAGTCACTTCAGCACGAAAAATCTAAGCTGACACTCCAGTGCAGTGGTGAGGGAGTGCTGCACTGTCAGAAGTGCCGTCATTCAGATGAGACGTTAAACTGAGAGTCCTGTCTGCTCTCTCAAGTGGACGCAAATGATCCCCTGCCATTATTTCGAAGAAGAGCAGGGAAGTTATTCCCCATGTCCTAGTCAATATTTATCCCTCAATCAACATAACAAAAAAACAGATTATCTGATCATTATCACATGGCTGTTTGTGGGAGCTTCATTGTGCGCAAATTGGCTGCTGCGTTTCCTACATTACAACAGTGACTACACTTCAAAAAGTATTTCATTCACTGTTAAGCGCTTTGAGACATCTGGTTGTGAAAGGTGCGATATAAATGCAAGTCTTTCTTTTTTAATAATCCTCTGGGTGGCCGTTTGTAGCACGTGCTTCAAATCCTTTACCAAGATGGCGGCTTGCGGTAAAAGTAGGCTAAACCGATGTTGCAATTCAAGACCTCATCTTAGCCACCTTGGAGGCTCTTTAGCGCCTAAAGTATCTGGGGAAATTGCCCCATCTTTAAAATGCTTTGAACCAGACTTGTGATTTAGTTAACATAAGAAATAGGAGCAGGATTAGGCCATTTGGCCCCCTTGAGCCTGCTCTGCCATTCAATATGATCATGGCTGATCTGATCTTGGCCTCAACTCCACTTCCCTGCCCCCTCCCCATAACCCTTCACTCCCTTATCATTCAAAAATCTGTCTATCTCCACCTTAAATATATTCAATGACCCAGCCTCCACGGCTCTCTGGGGTAGAGAATTAATAGTTAATAAATAATTCGAGGTAGATATAGAGATGCCTGGCAGTGAAAGATACTAAGAAGTAATTCAAGTGGTTTTGAAGATGACATAAATCAAGAGAATGAATATTGAGCACAAAGACTACATTTAAATTAACTGTCAGATATTTATTATCTTTTCCCCCCATTTTCTCTCCTTTCTTGTTAGTGCTGAGTTATGCTATAATACAGTTGCAGGTGCCAGCCATTCCTGGCCATCACTGAAGTGATTGTTCTTTGTGTGAGTCTATGGCCGGAATTCTGTCTACCTGGGCGGGTCCGGTGCAGGTGGTGGCCATGGCTGGTCACCATCCCGCTGCTGAAAATGACTTTCCTCAATAAAAGAAAAGAAAGACTTGCATTTATATAGCGCCTTTCATGACCACCGGACGTCTCAAAGCACTTTACAGCCATAGAGCCTATTAAGTCCACCCTGTGCGTTATTCAATGGTGTGGGTCTGGGGACGTCATCAATGACTCATTTTAACCTGGATCTTTAAGGGGGCTGTGGCCACATTGGATTTGAATATCAATGTAACATAGTGCTGTCCATATATTATAGCATTAGAGTGCTGCAAATAGTGACAATGAATGCACAGAGGCAGAGTGCTGCACCCAGGTTCTCCAATAACTCCCTCTATATGCTTATGGAGGGAATCACAGCATGCAGGGAGGTCCTCTTCCATTCCAATGGGCGGAAGGGACCTCCCCAGGAAACCAAAACAGCCAGGTTGGAGATTGCAGAGGAGATCACCAGCAGTGGTATGGTCAGTAGGATCTGGATGCAGTGCCACAAACATTTCAATGATCTAATTAGATCAGGAAACGTGAGTACAAAGCCACACTCACCTTCATTCTGCTGAGCCTCTCATCACATCCCCATCACTCTGCCTTCCCAACCCAGAGAGTCGAGCTAAACGGGTCCTTTTCAGAATGGCAGGCAGTGACTAGTGGGGTGCCGCAGGGCTCAGTGCTGGGACCCCAGCTATTTACAATATACATTAATGATTTAGATGAAGGAATTGAGTGTAATATCTCCAAGTTTGCAGATGACACTAAGCTGGGTGGCGGTGTGAGCTATGAGGAGGATGCTAAGAGGCTGCATGGTGACTTGGACAGGTTAGGTAAGTGGGCAAACACATGGCAGATGCAGTATAATGGCACAACTTTGGCACATTTACAAAATAAATATTGTGCAATTTTTGAAACTTTTAAAAACAATACCTCTAAACGATGAACTTAACGCACGTCACATGGGCCTTAAAAAAAAACATGTACTTTTTTTGGTGTACAATGTCATCAATCATTGTGAGGATATCCACTTTGGTGGCAAAAATACGAAGGCAAAATATTATCTGAATGGCGGCAAATTAGGAAAAGGGGAGGTGCAACGAGACCTGGGCGTCATGGTACATCAGTCATTGAAAGTTGGCCTGCAGGTACAGCAGGCGGTGAAGAAGGCAAATGGTATGTTGGCCTTCATAGCTAGGGGATTTGAATATAGGAGCAGGGAGGTCTTACTGTAGTTGTACAGGGCCTTAGTGAGGCCTCATCTGGAATATTGTGTTCAGTTTTGGTCTCCTAATCTGAGGAAGGACGTTCTTGCTATTGAGGGAGTGTAGCGAAGGTTCACCAGACTGATTCCCGGGATGGCAGAACTGACATATGAGAAGAGATTGGATCGACTGGGCCTATATTCACTGGAGTTTAGAAGGATGAGAGGGGATCTCATAGAAACATATAAAATTCTGATGGGACTGGACAGGTTTGATGCAGAAAGCATGTTCCCGATGTTGAGGAAGTCCAGAACCAGGGGACATAGTCTAAGGATAAGGGATAAGCCATTTAGGACTGAGATGAGAGGCGGGGGCTCGAGGTGTGGGGTGAGGCCTATAAAGGCCCAGCGGCTGCGAGAGGCGGCGGCAGATCGGAGGCGGGAGCTCGAGGTGCGGTGTGAGGCCTATAAAGGCCCAGCGGCTGCGAGAGGCGGTGGCAGATCGGAGGCGGGAGCTCGAGGTGTGTGGTGAGGCCTATAAAGGCCCAGCGGCTGCGAGAGGCGGCGGCAGATCAGAGGCAGGAGCTCGAGGTGCGTGGTGAGGCCTATAAAGGCCCAGCTTGTGCAGCTCCAGCCGGGAGAAAAAGCAAAAAAGAAGTAGAAAGAAATCAAAAGGTGACATCACAGCCAAAGGGGTAAGTGATTGGCGAGTAGCTTTTCTTTTTCTTTTTTATATCAGTAAGTAACCTGTTAACAGTGTTGTCACCAAATTAAGTATATCTAAGGGTTAAGTCATGGCAGCAGAGCTCGGTCACGTGATATGCTCCTCCTGTACTATGTGGGAACTCAGGGACACATCCGGTGTCCATGACAACTACGTGTGCGGGAAGTGTATCCACCTCCAGCTCCTGACAGTCCGTGTTGCGGAATTGGAGCTGAGGGTGGATTCACTCTGGAGCATCCACGATGCTGAGAATGACGTGAGTAGCACGTGTAGCGAGTTGGTCTTACCGCAGGTGAAAGGTCCACAGCCAGATAGGGAATGGAAGACCAGCAGGAAGAGCAGTGCAAGGAAGGTAGTGCAGGGGTCCCCTGTGGTCATCCCCCTGCAAAACAGATACACCGCTTTGAGTACTGTTGAGGGGGTTGACTCATCAGGGGAGGGCAGCAGCAGCCAAGTTCATGGCACCGTGGGTGGCTCTGCTGCACAGGAGGGCAGGAAAAAGAGTGGGAGAGCGATAGTAATAGGGGATTCAATTGTAAGGGGAATAGATAGGCATTTCTGCGGCCGCAATCGAGACTCCAGGATGGTATGTTGCCTCCCTGGTGCGAGGGTCAAGGATGTCTCGGAGCGGGTGCAGGACATTCTGAAAAGGGAGGGTAAACAGCCAGTTGTTGTGGTGCACATTGGTACCAACGATATATGTAAAAAAAAGGGATGAGGTCCTACGAGACGAATTTAAGGAGCTAGGAGCCAAATTAAAAAGTAGGACCTCAAAAGTAGTAATCTCGGGATTGCTACCGGTGCCATGTGCTAGTCAGAGTAGGAATCGCAGGATAGCTCAGATGAATACGTGGCTTGAGCAGTGGTGCAGCAGTGAGGGATTCAAATTCCTGGGGCATTGGAACCGGTTCTGGGGGAGGTGGGACCAGTACAAACCGGACAGTCTGCACTTGGGCAGGACCGGAACTAATGTCCGAGGGGGAGTGTTTGCTAGTGCTGTTGGGGAGGAGTTAAACGAATATGGCAGGGGGATGGGAACCAATGCAGGGAGACAGAGGGAAACAAAATGGAGACAGGAGCAAAGGACAGAAAGGAGATGAGTAAAAGTGGAGGGCAGAGAAACCCAAGGCAAAAAACAAAAAGGGCCACTGTAAAGCAAAATTCTAAAGAGTCAAAGTGTAATAAAAAGGCAAGCCTGAAAGCTCGCTGCCTCAATGCGAGGAGTATTCGGAACCCAGGAGAGGGCTCTGAGCTAGTTAGAGTGGGTTAGAGCTCAGATGAACAGGACCCCAAGAAAGAATGCAAAAGGCAGGAGGCAACAGAGCAGAGTAGCACTAGGGTAAGTGAAAACCACAAGGTGATAGGAAGGGACAATATGTATGAATATAAAGGGGCTGCAGGAGAGGTCAAAACTAAAAATCATGGTTTAAAAACTAGTCTTAAAACACTCCACCAAAACACGCGCAGCATTCAAAATAAAGTAAATGAGTTGACGGCACAAATCATTACAAATGGGTATGATTTGGTGGCCATTACAGAAACGTGGTTGCAGGGTGGCCAAGACTGGGAATTAAACATACAGGGGTATCTGACAATTCTGAAAGATAGACAAGAAGGGAAAGGAGGTGGGGTAGCTCTGTTAATAAAGGATGATATCAGGGCAGTTGTGAGAGACGATATTGGCTCCAATGAACAAAATGTTGAATCATTGTGGGTGGAGATTAGAGATAGTAAGGGGAAAAAGTCACTGGTGGGCGTAGTTTATAGGCCCCCAAATAATAACTTCACGGTGGGATGGACAATAATCAAGGGAATAATGGAGGCATGTGAAAAAGGAACAGCAGCAATCATGGGGGATTTTAACCTACATATCGATTGGTCAAATCAAATCGCACAGGGGTAGTCTTGAGGAGGAATTCATAGAATGCATACGGGATTGTTTCTTAGAACATTATGTTACAGAACCTACAAGGGAGCAAGCTATCTTAGATCTGGTCCTGTGTAATGAGACAGGAATAATAAACAATCTCCTAATAAAAGATCCTCTTGGAATGAGTGATCACAGTATGGTTGAATTTGTAATACAGATTGAGGGTGAGGAAGTAGTGTCTCAAACGAGCGTACTATGCTTAAACAAAGGGGACTACAGTGGGATGAGGGCAGAGTTGGCTAAAGTTGACTGGAAACACAGACTAAACGGTGGCACAATTGAGGAACAGTGGAGGACTTTTAAAGAGCTCTTTCATAGTCCTCAACAAAAATATATTCCAGTGAAAAAGAAGGGCGGTAAGAGAAGGGATAACCAGCCATGGATAACCAAGGAAATAAAAGAGAGTATCAAATTAAAAACCAATGCGTATAAGGTGGCCAAGGTTAGTGGGAAACTAGAAGATTGGGAAAATTTTAAACGACAGCAAAGAATGACTAAGAAAGCAATAAAGAAAGGAAAGATAGATTACGAAAGTAAACTTGCGCAAAACATAAAAACAGATAGTAAAAGCTTTTACCAATATATAAAACGGAAAAGAGTGACTAAAGTAAATGCTGGTCCCTTAGAAGATGAGAAGGGGGATTTAATAATGGGAAATGTGGAAATGGCTGAGACCTTAAACAATTATTTTGCTTCGGTCTTCACAGCGGAAGACACAAAAACCATGCCAAAAATTGCTGGTCACGGGAATGTGGGAAGGGAGGACCTTGAGATAATCACTATCACTAGTGGGGTAGTGCTGGACAGTCTAATGGGACTCAAAGTAAACAAGTCCCCTGGTCCTGATGAAATGCATCCCAGGGTATTAAATGAGATGGCGGAAGTTATAGCAGATGCATTCGTTGTAATCTACCAAAATTCTCTGGACTCTGGGGAGGTACCATCGGATTGGAAAGCAGCTAATCTAACGCTTCTGTTTAAAAAAGGGGGCAGACAAAAGGCAGGTAACTATAGGCCGGTTAGTTTAACACCTGTAGTGGGGAAAATGCTTGAAGCTATCATTAAGGAAGAAATAGTGGGACATCTAGATAGGAATAGTGCAATCAAGCAGACGCAACATGGATTCATGAAGGGGAAATCATGTTTAACTAATTTACTGGAATTCTTTGAGGATATAACGAGCATGGTGGATAGAGGTGTACCAATGGATGTGGTGTATTTAGATTTCCAAAAGGCATTCGATAAGGTGTCACACAAAAGGTTACTGTAGAAGATAAAGGTACGCGGAGTCAGAGGAAATGTATTTGCATGGATCGAGAATTGCTAACAGAAAGCAGAGAGTCGGGATAAATGGGTCCTTTTCGGGTTGGAAATCGGTGCTGGGACCACAACTGTTTACAATATACATAGATGACCTGGAAGAGGGGACAGAGTGTAGTGTAACAAAATTTGCAGATGACACAAAGATTAGTGGGAAAGCAGGTTGTGTAGAGGGCACTGAGAGGCTGCAAAGAGATTTAGATAGGTTAAGCGAATGGGCTAAGGTTTGGCAGATGGAATTCAATGTCAGAAAATGTGAGGTCATCCACCTTGGGAAAAAAAAACAGCAAAAGGGAATATTATTTGAATGGGGAGAAATTACAACATGCTGCGGTGCAGAGGGACCTGGGGGTCCTTGTGCACGAATCCCAAAAAGTTAGTTTGCAGGTGCAGCAGGTAATCAGGAAGGCGAATGCAATGTTGGCCTTCATTGCGAGAGGGATGGAGTACAAAAGCAGGGAGGTTCTGCTGCAACTATACAGGGTATTGGTGAGGCCGCACCTGGAGTACTGTGTGCAGTTTTGGTCACCTTACTTAAGGAAGGATATACTAACTTTGGAGGGGGTATAGAGACGATTCACTCAGCTGATACCGGAGATGAGGGGGTTACCTTATGATGATAGATTGAGTAGACTGGGTCTTTACTCGTTGCAGTTCAGAAGGATGAGGGGTGATCTTATAGAAACATTTAAAATAATGAAAGGGATAGACAAGATAGAGGCAGAGAGGTTGTTTCCACTGGTCGGGGAGACTAGAACTAGGGGGCACAGCCTCAAAATACGGGGGAGCCAATTTAAAACCGAGTTGAGAAGGAATTTCTTCTCCCAGAGGGTTGTGAATTTGTGGAATTCTCTGCCCAAGGAAGCAGTTGAGGCTAGCTCATTGAATGTATTCAAATCACAGATAGATAGATTTTTAACCAATAAGGGAATTAAGGGTTATGGGGAGCGGGCGGGTAAATGGAGCTGAGTCCACTGCCAGATTTGCCATGATCTTGTTGAATGGCGGAGCAGGCTCGAGGGGCTAGATGGCCTACTCCTGTTCCTAATTCTTATGTTCTTATGTTCTATGAGGAGAAACTTCTTCACTCAGAGAGTTGTTAACCTGTGGAATTCCCTGCCGCAGAGAGTTGTTGATGCCAGTTCATTGGATATATTCAAGAGGGAGTTGGAGATGGCCCTTACGGCTAAAGGGATCAAGGGGTATGGAGAGAAAGCAGGAAAGGGGTACTGAGGTGAATGATCAGCCATGATCTTATTGAATGGTGATGCAGGCTCGAAGGGCCGAATGGCCTACTCCTGCACCTATTTTCTATGTTTCTATGCTTCTATGTTTCTACCTCTGTACATCCATGTCAGCCAGTGGGTAGCACCCTTGCCTCTGATTCACTCCAGAAACCTGAGCACAATAAATCTAGGCTGACACTCCAGTTCAGTAAGGAGAGAGTGCTGTGCTGTCGGAGGTCCGCATGAGACGTTAAACTGAGGTCCCGTCTGCCCTCTCAGGTGGATGTAAAAGGTCCCATGGCACTATTTTAAAGAAGAGCAGGAGAGTTATCCCTGGTGTCCTGGCCATTATTTATCCCTCAATCAACATAACAAAAAAAACAGATTACCTGTTCATTATCACATTGCTGTTTGTGGGAGCTTGCTGTGTGCAAACTGGTTGCCATGTTTCCTACATTGCAACAGTGACTACACTTCAAAAAGTACTTCATTGGCTGTAACGTGCTTTGGGATGTCTGGTGGTCGTGAAAGGTTCTACAAAAATGCAAGTCTTTCTTTCCTTACCAACATACCTTGCACATCCATCCATCCCTCTCTATCTACATTGTCACATCCCCATCTCACTAGCCACCCCTCACACTCACCCTCACCCTAGTGCAATCATACCAACTAACAACACGCAAGGAGGCCACATGGGTGTTTTATCCAATGTTTATGTAAAGTTTCCATTAATGTATTGGCAAACATAAAAATCTTTATTTTAAACACTTTGGACAGATTTGTGTGCCCCTTTGTAAGTGGCTTAATGAGTTGCAGTGAATGATGAGACTTAATTCTAATGGATGCATTGGTTGTAATTTACTAAAATTCCCTGGATTCTGGGGAGATGCCAGCAGATTGGAAAGCTGCAAGTGTAATGCCCTTATTTAAAAAAGTAGGCAGACAAAAAGAAGGAAACTATAGACCAGTTAGCCTAACATCTGTGGTTGGGAAGATGTTGGAGTCCATTATTAAAGAAGCAGTAGCAGGACATTTGGAAAAGCAAAATTCGGTCAGGCAGAGTCAGCATGGATTTGTGAAGGAAAAGTCATGTTTGACAAATTTATTAGAATTCTTTGAGGATGTAACAAACAGGGTAGATAAAGGGGAACCAGTGGATGTGGTGTATTTGGACTTCCAAAAGGCATTTGACAAGGTGCCACATAAAAAGCTACTGCACAAGATAAAAGTTCACGGGGTTGGGGGTAATATATTAGCATAGATAGAGGATTGGCTAACTAACAGAGAACAGAGAGTCAGGATAAATAGTTCATTTTCGGGTTGGGAATCAGTAACTGGTGGGGTGCCGCAGGGATCAGGGCTGGGACCCAAACTATTTACAATCTATATTAATGACTTGAAGGAAGGGACTGAGTGTAACGTTGCCAAGTTTGCCGACGATACAAAGATGGGAGGAAAAGCAATGTGTGAGGAGGACACAAAAAATCTGCAAAAGGACATAGACAGGCTAAGTGAGTGGACAAAAATTTGTCAGATGGAGTATAATGTCGGAATGTGTGAGGTCATGCACTTTGGCAGAAAAAATCAAAGAGCAAGTTATTATTTAAATGGAGAAAGATTGCAAAGTGCTGCAGTACAGTGGGACCTGGGAGTATGTGTGCATGAAACACAAAAGATTAGTATGCAGGTACAGCAAGTGATCAGGAAGGCCAATGGAATCTTGGTCTTTATTACAAAGGGACATGGAGTATAAAAGCAGGGAAGTCTTGCTACAATTGTAAAGGATATTGGTGAGGCCACACCTGGAATACTGCGTGCAGTTTTGGTTTCCATATTTACGAAAGGATATACTTACTTTGGAGGCAATTCAGAGGTTCACCAGGTTGATTCCAGAGATGAGGGTTTGACTTATGAGGAAAGGTTGAGTAGATTGGGCCTCTACTCATTGGAATTCAGAAGAATGAGAGGTGATCTTATCGAAACCTATAAGATTATGAGGGGGATTGACAAGGTGGATGCAGAGAGGATGTTTCCACTGATAGGGGAGACTAGAACTAGAGGGCATGATCTTAGAATAAGGGGACGCCCATTTAAAACTGAGATGAAGAGAAATTTCTTCTCTTAGAGGGTTGTGGATCTGTGGAATTCGCTGCCTCAGAGAGCTGTGGAAGCTGGGATATTGAATAAATTTAAGACAGAAATAGAGAGTTTCTTAAACGATAAGGGAATAAGGGGTTATGGAGAGCGGGCAGGGAAGTGAACCTGAGTCCATGATCGTATCAGCCATGATCATATTTGTTATGTATTGTAACATTACCAATGTGTAAGACTTGTCACCAGGGGGCGCACCTGTGGGAGACGTAAGGGTCACCTGCACACCCTGGGCAAGCAAGTATAAAAGGCAGTCTACCATGCTGCTTCCTCACTCTGGAGTTACATTAAAGAGACCACGGTCACAACAGTTTGAGCTTACAATATACAGTCTTGTGGAGTTATTCTGAACATAGCAATTGGTGACAAGTAACAGATCATGAATTTTCATGCGGTTATGGCTGCCATTGATATTCTTGAGAGATTTGTTGAGGGTGATGATTGGGAAGCCTTTGTTGAGCGTCTTGACCAGCACTTAGTGGCCAACGAGCTGGAAAACGAAGAAACCACAGTTAAGCGCAGGGCAATTCTCCTCACCATTTGCTGGTCCATGATATATGGCCTCATCAAAAATCTGCTCGCACCGACGAAACCAACGGAGAAGACATATGAAGAGTTGTGCACAATGGTTCGGGAACACCTCAAGCCGAACGAGAACATCTTGATGGCCAGGTATCGCGTTTATACGCATCATCGCTCCGAGGGCCAGGATGTGGCGAGCTATGCCGTCGACCTAAGAAACCTTGCGGGACCGTGCGTATTTGCTGGATTTTTGGGGGAAGTGTTGCGGGACTTTTTCGTGCTTGGAATCGGCCATGAGGTCACTCTTTGCAAACTGCTGTCTGCCGAATCCTTAGATCTGAACAAGGCCATCACGATAGCACAGGCTTTCATGTCCACGAGCGATAACACTAAACAGATATCATTGCAGCATCGAAGCTCACCAGAAAGTTCTATGCATAAAATAACGCCTTCAGCAGGCAGAACTGCACATGGCCGGGCCTACACACCTGCAGAGGCCAGAGATAGGATGACTCAGAGTCCTCCGTGGGGCGTGAATGCGAATCCGTTAACACCATGTTGGCGCTGTGGGGGTAATCATCGAGCCCATCAATGTCGATTCAAGCACTACGTGCACAACTCAAACCAAGGCTGAAGAAGAAGTGTATGGGGTACATACCATCACCACCAAAAGCCCTCCGATAATGTTAAAAGTCAAATTAAATGGCATTCCAGTTTCCATGGAATTGGACACGGGGGGCGAGACAGTCAATTATGAGCCAGAACGCTTTTGAGAAACTGTGCGGCAACAAGGCACAAAGGCCAAAACTAAACCCGATCCACACCAAGCTGCGCACTTACAGAAAAGAGCTCACACCAGTCATTGGCAGTGCGGCAGTGAAGTTATCGTACGATGGAGCTGTGCATGATTTACCACTATGGATTGTACCAGGCGATGGCCCAACTCTGTTTGACAGAAGCTGGTAGGAAAGATCCGATGGAACTAGGACGACATCAAAGCACTGCCTCGTGCACCCAAGTGCTAAACAAATTTCCGTCGTTATTCAAGCCAGGCATCGGCAGCTTCACAGGTGCCAAAGTGCAGATCCATCTAGTCCCTGATACACGACCCGTTCATCCCAAGGCCCGAGAGGTTCCATACATGATGCGAGAGAAAGTCGAGATCAAGCTGGACAGACTTCAACGAGAGGGGATCATATCGCCAGCCGAGTTCAACGAATGGGCCAGTCCAATTGTTCCGGCGTTGAAAAGCGATGGGATGGTCAGAATCTGCGGGGACTACAAGGTAACAATCAACTGAGTTTCATTACAGGACCAGTACCCACTATCCAAAGCGGATGACCTGTTTGTTACGCTAGCAGGGGGGAAGTCGTTCATCAAGCTGGATCTAACCTCTGCTTACATGACACAGGAGCTGGCTGAACTTTCGAAAAAATTGACGTACATAAACACGCACAGAGGACTGTTCGTGTACCACAGATACCCCTTTGGGATTCGCTCGGTTGCGGCCATCTTCCAGAGGAACATGGAGAGTCTGCTGAAATTGGTTCCGCGCACCGTGGTGTTTCAAGACAACATCTTGATCACTGGCCGCAACACCACCGAACACTTGCACAACCTGGAAGAGGTTCTCAAGCGACTGGACAGAGTGGGACTCAGGCTGAAATGCTCCAAGTGTGTTTTCCTGGCGCCAGAGGTCGAATTTCTGGGGAGAAAGATTGTGGCGGACAGCATCAGACCCACGGACTCCAAGAAGGAGGCCATCAAGAATGCATCCAGACCACTGAATGTGACGGAGCTGCGTTCATTCCTGGGACTCCACAACTATTTTGGTAACTTTCTACCGGGGTTGAGCACTTTGCTGGAACCACTGCATTTATTGCTACGCAAAGGTGACGACTGGCTCTGGGGTAAATCTCAAGAGACAGCCTTTAACAAGGCCAGAAACCTGCTATGTTCTAACAAGTTACTTGTAATGTATGACCTGTGTAAACATTTAGTACTAGCTTGTGATGCATCTTCGTACGGGGTCGGTTGTGTGTTACAGCAAGCCAATGTGTCAGGCAAACTGCAACCAGTTGCATATGCGTCCAGAAGCTTATCTAAGGCTGAAAGAGCCTACAGTATGGTTGAGAACGCAGCATTAGCATACGTATACGGGATTAAGAAAATGCACCAATACTTATTTGGACTCCGGTTCGAGCTCAAAACCGACCACAAGACGCTCATTTCGCTGTTCTCAGAAAGCAAAGGTATTAACACCAATGCTTCGTGCCACATCCAAAGATGGGCACTAACGTTATCTGTGTATGACTATGCAATCCACCACACAGACCAGGCACTGAGAACTGTGCTGATGCCCTCAGTTGGCTACAATTGCCCACCACCGGGGTGGAAATCAAGCAACCCGCAGATTTGCTTCTTGTAATGGAGACTTTTGAGAGCGAGGGGTCACCCGTCACGGCTCGCCAAATCAGGACCTGGACTAGCCAGGACCCTGTGCTATCACTAGTAAAAAGCTGCTTCCTCAATGGGAGCTGGTCGGCGGTTCCCGGGGAAATGCAAGAAGAAATTAAGCCGTTCCACCAATGCAAGGATGAAATGTCACACGTTTGGTGGCCTGGCATTGACTCAGAATTGGAGTCATGTGTACACCAATGTAACACTTGCTCACAGTTGAGCAATGCACCAAGGAGGCCCCACTGATTCTGTGGTCATGGCCCTCCAAACCATGGTCCAGGGTCCACGTAGATTTCACTGGCCCCTTTCTGGGAAAGATGTTCCTAGTAACAGTGGATGCTTACTCTAAATGGATTGAATGTATAATAATGTCATCATGTACGTCCACTGCCACCATTGAAAACCTCCGGGCCATGTTTGCCACCCATGGTTTGCCCGACGTCCTTGTTAGTGACAATGGACCATGTTTCACCAGCTCGGAATTCAACGAGTTCATTATCCGCAATGGCATCAAGCAGGTCAGGTCTGCGCCATTTAAGCCCGCATCCAATGGTCAACGGGCAGTCCAAACCATCAAGTAGAGCCTAAAACGCATGACTGACGGTTCCCTGCAGACCCGGTTATCTCGGATTCGGCTCAGCTACCGCACACGATCCCACTCGCACACCGGGGTTCCTCCTGCAGAATTGCTAATGAAGAGAGCACTCAAAACCAGGCTCTCAATGATCATGTAGAAACCCGGCATCACCGGCATAACGTGTACCACGATCGTGCGACTGTATCGCGTGACATTGTGGTTAGTGACCCTATGTTCGTTCTTACTTAAGGTCATGGTCCCAAGTGGGTTGTTGGCACTGTGTTAGCCAAGGAGGGAAATAGAGTGTTTGTTGTCAAATTTTTTAGTGGACAAATGTGCAGAAAGCACTTGGATCAGACCAAACTGCGGTTCACTGACAACCAAGAACAGTTTGAAGAGGACATTATCGTCAATGATCCATCCACACACACCCAACCAGCAATCGACCTCGCGGTCAACCACGAGGGTGAACCCACCATGCCCGACAGTCCGATCAGACCAGCCACACCGCAGTGCAGCAATGATCCGACCGACTCACCCATGCCAGGACTTCAACTCAGGCGATCAACCCAGGAACGCAGAGCCCCGGATCACCTCAACTTGTAAATAACTTGTTTCTAATACTTTGGAGAAGAATTATGTTATGTATGGAAACATTACCAGTGGGTAAGACTCGCCACCAGGGGGTGCACCTGTGGGAGACCCAAGGGTCACCTGCACACCCTGGGCAAGCAGGTATAAAAGGCAATCTACCATGCTGCTTCCTCATTCTGGAGTTACATTAAAGAGACCAAGGTCACAACAGTTTGAGCTTAAGCTATACAATCTTGTGGAATTATTCTGAACGTAAAAATATTAAATGGCGGACCAGGCTCAAGGGGCCATATGGCCTTCTCCTGCTCCTATTTCTCATGTTCTTTTAACGGTTCCACCAACAATGGTGGTGAGTGTGAAAGGAATGGCTTGATCATTGCAGGGATGGTGCTGGTGCCAACCTGGCGCATCATGTGGCAGCCATATTGGTGCATAGCATAAAGTTAAATAAACCTGACCATGTTGAGGTCATCCCTGGCCTCCCGGGTGCTGATGCCCTCTGTCTTGTGCAACATCAGGTGATTGCAGAGAAGGTTGGTGTTGTTGTTGTTGGTGCTGCTGGTGTTGGTGCTCATCGTGGTCAGATTCTGAGAGAGTGAGAGAGTATAAACAGCATCCATGCTGATGGAATAGATGGCAGGTGAAGTAGACGACAGAAGCAATCTGCCAATGGTGAGAGAGGTTTTTCCAATGAGGTGACACTGGATTAAGACTTTGCTGGAAACACTGTAGCCTGCAGAATTTGTGCTGGGAATGCAGTGAAAAACAGCTTCTGCTGAGGAAGATGATCATCTGTAGGTGGGAACATTTATACTACATTTCATGCTGTCAAGTAATCAGCTGGAACAATGGCCACTCAACTCTCGCCTCAGGTTGACAGTCGTGGTTCCCGAGCAGCGTGTTTCCTGTGGCCATGCATTTCAATTTAAAAGGTCAGGTTAAAACCACTCTTAAGGGTCTGACAACTAGCTACTAATAATTTAAATTGGGTCGCCTGCCTCTGCTGGTCGGGTCAGGTCCGCACTGACAGACGCGCCTGGGGGAAGGTGTGTGGGAGTGGGATGACAGCGGGTTCCCAACCCGCTCCCAAAAGTAACAACTTTCCCACCCGATCGTGCCTTCTACCACCCTGGAAAATTCCAGCCTATATAGTATGTATAAGGAGGTTATTTACCCGTAAGGGGCATCACAGCCAAGCCTAATCCAGCCCATACCTGATGCACATACATACACGCACAATTAAAAAAGCAGTCAATGTTACAGTGGTCAGGAGTGGTCAATGCTGTTCTCATTTGATGTCCACAAATGCATACTTTCCTTGATCAGAGGATGTTGATCAAGGGTGATTTTTTTCCATTCCAAGTTCAGAGGACACTGAGGCCAGTTGCAGCCATCCCCCACTGCCCTAGTTGAGATCAGCTAGTCCAAGGCAGACAAAGGCCTCAAACCTGGAACTTTCCTGATCTATATGGGTCAGTGCCACAGCAAGTGTACAGTTACCAAATGAGCCAATTGGGGCACACAGTTTATTATTCTTTATAACATATAATTTATGGATTATTTTAATTTTACAAATGTTTATTTTAACTTACTTTTAACCACTATGCAGCAGTAAAGGTCGTCTGATAGAGATGAAGTTGATAGTGATGGAGAAGTTGCAATTGCAGCTTCTACATTGCTATCAGAAGTGATTTAACTACAGATGATAGTTAATTGCTGTGCACCTATACTATTGTACAAATAGAATGCTTTATAATGGCAGCATGTGTGTCTAACATTAATGTTTGCTGTAAAATGTTACTTTGCTTATTGAATAAAACTATATCACCTTATTAATATTTGCAATGCTAGCCTTAATGTTTGTATACGATAATATAATGTGCTGCAATGTAACACATTTCCTAAATAAGTGTATATATTTTGCTGTGCTCTGCTAAATGAAGGGATTTTTTTGTCTTGCTTTAGAAGAGCACAGCAAAATATATACTCTTATTTAGTAAATGTGTTCCATTGCAATACATGACATTATGGGTTATGAACATTAAGGACTGCATTGCAAATATTAATAATGTGACATACTTTTATTCAATATGCAAAGTAACATTTTACAGGAAACAATCATGTTTGACACACATGTTGCTGTTATAAAGTATTCTATTTGTTCAGTAGTATAGGAGCACACCAATGAACTATCAACTGTAGTTAAATTTATTTTTCAAAATAATTGAATGACCTTATAGAGTGATGCCTATGTACTTTACTGACTCAATTCAATGATCAAAGTCACAGGGATGGGTTAATATATTTTACACGAGACGTAAATGCAACATGGCTAACTAAATAATTAGATGCATTCTTTGATGCTGCTGATAATACTCCTATTCTGCTCCATTTTTTCATTTCATGCTCCATTATATTCAACTGTAAACCTATCTGTTGGTTCACCTTCTTGTCTATTTCTGTTATCTGTCCTCTTTGATCATAAAGGATACCAGGATAGAAATAAATTCTAATTTCCTGTAAGGTGGCTGTTGGTCTCATTCACTGACATCTCAGTGACAGAGGCTGAACAACACTTCTTCCTTTAAAGACATTTTGTCACTGTGAAAGGTAAAAACAGTTTAACTTCTGCTGCTGAGAGTGATCTTTCCAGCTTTTCAAATGCATTCTTTTCTTTCATCAGACAAAAAGAGCTCTTGGACATTATTGATATTGGATACCGTAAAGTACAGTTTGCAAAATGTAGATTGCCATGGGCTTTTTAAAAATTAACGTAACCTCAAAACAAAATAAAAGTTGGAGCTTGATTATATTTATGATTTTAGCACAGAAATAACATTGTATCTCTCAAAGGATTAAAACAGTTCATCAAAGTTTGACGCTATAACCAAAGTTTTAATGTTATTTTATATCCCATTTTTCAAATTATTTTCTTCCCACTCTGGTGTAATGCATCACTCCCTGGGCAATGCCACTCTCCATTTGATTGATGCTGTCATGTATGTACATGCTGTTTGTAGCCACCAGATGGTGTCATTGTTGGAGACCATTGAGCAGCAGGCACATGTGCTGCTCTGGTATAAAAGGCCAGCCATTTTGTGAGTCAGACACTTTTGGGCCTAAATAAAGCAGAGCCAAGGTTGTACCTTGCTTAGTTAAACAGTACTCAGTTTTAACCTTTATTGCATACGTAACATTTGGTGACGAGAATACAAGAACCTTTGTTTGCAAAATGAGCACGATTGGGTTTTTAGAGCGATTCGTGGAGGGAGAAGATTGGGCAGACTTTGTGAGCTGTTTCGAACCAGTACTTCGTGGCCAACAAAATGAAGGGGGTTGACGATGCAGATCGGCGCCGGGCCGTGTTCCTCACTGTGTGCAGTTCAAAGATCTATGGTCTGATAAAGAATCTACTCATGCCTAGTGATCCAACAGAGAAAATGTACAAGGAGTTGTGTACATTGGTACAGGAGCACCTCAAGCCAGATGGCGGCATCATCATGTCGAGATACATACGTTCGATCAGAGGGCCAGAGCGCGGCGGAATTCGTTGCTGACCTGAAATGTCTAGCGGGACCGTGCAAGTTCGGGACAGTGTTGGCAGACATGTTGCGGGACTTCTTTCTTATTGGTATCAACCACAAGGTGATCCTGCGCAAACTTCTGGCGGTGGAGGAGTTGGATTTACAAACGGCCATCCAGATCGCTCAATCATTAAACCCCTGACAGACAGGGGTTTAAAGCAAATGTCGGTGAAGAACCGAACCTCGGCAAGTACTGTAAATGCGATTGATTTGGCGTTCGGCAGAGCGGCACATGGCAGGGCCTATCTGGCTGCGTTCATGAAACCTGTGGCTGCCCAAAGTCCGCCAGAGGTAATGTATCCTATCCTAGTGTCGATTTAAGCAATATAGTTGCTGTTATATATGTGAACCTCACCTGTGTGTAAGACTTGCCACTAGAGGGCATACCTGTGGGAGACCTATGGGTCACCTGTATACCCTGGAGCAAGCAGGTATAAAAGGCAGCCGACCATGCTGCTGCCTCACTTTGGAGTTATATTAAAGAGACCAAGGTCACAATGGTTTGAGCTTACAACACAGTCTTGTGGAGATATTCTGAACTTAACAACTGGCAACGAGTTACAGATCATGAACTTTCACGCGAAAATGGCTGCCGTTGGTATTCTTGAGAGATCTGTTGAGGGTGATGATTGGGAAGCCTTCGTTGAGCGTCTCGACCAGTACTTGGTGGTGAACGAGCTGGACATGGCTGAGACGGAGACCAAGCGCAGGGCAATTCTCCTCACCGCATGCGCGTAATTGGTATATGGCCTCCTCAAAGATCTACTGGTCCCAGACAAACCAACGGACAAGACTTACACAGAGCTGTGTGCGCTGGCTCGAGAACACCTCCAGCAAAGGACAACATCTTACTGGCCAGGAATTGCTTTTACACACTCTGAGGGCCAGAATGTGGCGAGTTTTGTCGCCGACCTAAGACACCTTGTGGGACAGTGCGAATTTGCAGGATCTTTGGGGGAAATGTTGCGGGGCTTTTTCGTGCTCGGAATTGGCCACGAGGCCATTCTTCACAAACTGCTGTCTGCCGAATCCTTAGATCTGAGCAAGGCCATCACGATAGCCTAGGCCTTCATATCCACGAGCGACAACACGAAACAGATATCTTCACAGAATCGAAGCTCACAGGCAAATACTGTGCATAAAATATGCCCTCAGCAGGCAGAACTGTACATAGTAGGGCTCACACGACCGCAGAGGCCAGGCCTAAGGTGACTCAGAGGCCACTGGGGAGTGCTAATGTGAATCCATTAACACCATGCTGGCGCTGGGGGGGCAGTCACAGAGCCCATCAATGTCGATTCAAGCACTACGTGTGCAAGGGCTGTGGAACAATGGGGCACCTCCAGTGATTGTGCAAGCAACCTCGGACTCACCATGTGGCAAAGTCAGCAGAGAGCGACCGATCCAGAGCGGATCATGCTGAACGAGCAGGAGAGGCAACTCAACCGGAGGATGAGGTGGAAGTGTATGGGGTACACACCTTCATCAGCAAAAGCCCTCTGATAATGTTAAAAGTCAAACTTAACGGCATTCCAGTCTCCATGGAATTGGACATGGGGGCAAGTCAATCGATTATGAGCCAGAAGGCTTTTGAGAAACTGTGGAGTAACAAGGCACAGAGGCCAAAACTGAGCCCGATTCACACAATGCTGTGTACTTACACCAAAGAACTCATACCTGTTATCGGCAGTGCGGCAGTGAAAGTATCATATGATGGAAGGGTGCATGATTTACCACTATGGATTGTACCAGGCGATGGCCCAACGCTTTTGGCAGGAGCTGGCTAGGCAAGATCTGGTGGATCTGGGACGACATCAAAGCACTGTCTTCGGTGGATGACGCCCCGTGCGCCCAGGTGCTAAACAAATTCCCAGCGTTATTTGAGCCAGGCATCAGCAATTTCACAGATGCCAAAGTGCAGATCCATCTTGTTCCTGGGGCACGGCCCGTTCATCACAAGGCCCGCGCAGTCTCATATATGATGTGAGAGAAAGTCGAAATTGAACTGCACAGACTTCAATGAGAGGAAATCATATCGCCAGTTGAGTTCAGTGAGTGGGCCAGTCCAATCGTGCCGGTACTAAAGAGCAATGGGATGGTCAAAATCTGCGGGGACTATAAAGTGACAATCAACCGAGTCTCGTTACGGGACCAGTACCCGCTACCCAAAGCGGAGGACTTATTCGCAACGCTAGCAGGGGGAAAGTCATTCACCAAGCTAGACCTAACCTCTGCTTACATGACACAGGAGCTGGCTGAACCATCAAAGAAGTTGACATGCATCAACACGCACAGAGGACTGTTCGTGGACCACAGATGCCCCTTTGGGATTCGCTCGGCGGCGGCCAACTTCCAGAGGAACATGGAGAGTCTGCTGAAATCGGTTCCATGCACAGTGGTGTTCCAAGGTGACATCTTGATCACTGGTCGCAACACCACCAAACACTTGCACAACCTGGAAGAGGTTCTAAAGTGACTGGACAGAGTGGAACTCAGGCTGAAATGCTCCAATTGTGTTTTCCTGGCGCCAGAGGTCAAATTTCTGGGGAGACGGCATCAGACTCACGGACTCCAAGATGGAAGCCATCAAGAATGCACCCAGACCATAGAATGTGATGGAGTTGTGTTCATTCCTGGGACTCCTCAACTACTTTGGTAACTTTCTACCAGGGTTGAGCACTTTGCTGGAACCCTTGCATTTGTTGCTACACAAGGGTGACAACTGGGTTTGGGGTAAATCTCAAGAGACAGCCTTTAATAAGGCCAGAAACCTGCTATGCTCTAACAAGTTACTTGTATTGAATGACCCATGTAAACGCTTAGTACTAGCATGTGATGCATCATCATACAGGGTCGGTTGTGTGTTACAGCAAGCAAATGTGTCAGGCAAACTACAACCGGTTGCATATGCGTCCAGAAGTTTATCCAAGTCTGAAAGAGCCTACAGTATAGTTGAGAAAGAAGCGTTGGCTTGTGTATACGGGGTTAAGAAAATGCACCAATATCTATTTGGTCCCTGGTTCGAGCTTAACACTGACCACAAACCGCTTACCATTGCTCTCAGAAAGCAAAGGTATTGTTATGTCTTTGGATGCTCTGATAATGACTCCACAAGGCAATGTATTGCACTTGAACTGTAGTGACATTAGTCCATTTAATATAACTCCAGAGTGAAGATCACACGTGGTGGCCTGCCTTTTATACTAGGCCTGGCACACCTGTATGGGTAACCTACAAGTCTCCCAATGCAGTGCCCTCTGGTGGCACACCTTAGTGACCATACAGCTGGTGTACAAGTTTCCCATAGTAGTGCCCTCTGGTGGCAGATCTTATGTAATAGTACAAGCAGTAAACATATTTGGATACATGACATCACTCTCCCCCAAGTCCTTAGTGCAAATCACCTTCATGCATTGACTGTGCTCTGGGCTTAGCTCTTTCTGGTTGATCCTTGGAGGGTTGTTTCCATCTTGGGTGAGTAGGTGGTGTTTCGTTGGCAGTAGAGGTGTTGGTGGTTTCTGATTGTGCGTCCATGACCATTCCATTCTCTCCCCCCCACATATAGATTATGCCGGTGGCTCATTGCATTCATATACATTCAAGTCCAGAAAAAGAAATTGCATTTACATCATACATTTGTGGTACAGTTGTGAGGTGAGTACATTTGACTGGTAAGGTACATTCTTGATACATACTTGGAATCAGTACTGGTGTCAGCACCGGTACATGAGGATAAGCTAGTTCCAAAACTGCTGGATGGTGTCCAGGTAGTCTGGTGGCGGTGCGGTGCCCAGTGCTGGCAGTGGGAACCTGATTGGCTCAAGTGTCTTACTCTCGGCGCCTTTGCCATTGCTCCTAGCATCGGTCATGTTCACAGATTCCTGTGACCTCCCTATCCTTGTTGCTGCTCCCTGAGGAGCAGTCGTCTGGCAGTGCGCAGGGAACTGCTGACTCGCTTACATGGGTGTTATTTGGTTTGGGATCCTGGCTGATCCCGGTCCCATTTGGGAGAACCGTTGCGGGTGACCCTTCGTTCCTGGGTGTAGCCTTGGTGGCGATCGTGTCTGGGGGCTGCGGTTTGCTCTTTCAGGCTCATGGCGGTTGGTGCCATCAGGTGCCTGAGAGGTGGAGCCGATCAGGGGCAGGGTATCGATACCAGTGCCGTTGCCCTCCTGAGATTGCTTGCTCTGCAACTTGTCTATATTAGCTGCTTGTGGCCACACTCCGTGGTGCATCACTCCGGTCCCAGGGATACAGGTTACAGCATTGGGTAGCTCGCTGGACCTGTGTGCTACCGATGGGTGTTTGCCCGCTACATTAACTAAATGCAGTTGAAATCCTACATCGCACAATGTTTCATTACTCATTGTAAATAAACTGTAACTCCGATCACAATCGCATGACTTTTCTTTGCTTATTACATGTATAAAACTCTGATCATCAATTACAAGCTTTACATTTAACTCACAGTTGCTATTACATTGATTGAGAATGTGGACCTGTCCCTTTAAGTGTGGTGGGTTGCTGGCCTCCTTTAAGAGAGCCTTGCTATCTTTACCCCAACCATCTTCTTCGCTTGGTACCATGTGTTGCTCCATCAGCGCTGCACCTCGTGGTCTGGCTGCCGCTACCTTTCTCTTCAGCGCCTCACCTTGTGGTCTGGCCGCTGCCATCTTTTTCTTCAGCGCTTCACCTCGTGGTTTGGGCGCCATCTGTTTTTTATCCACGATGTCGACTGCTGTGATCCTCTTCTCCCCGGGTTCCTCCACCGAAGCTGGGAAGTCGCCTCTGGGTCCGATTCTCTTCCTCCGGAGTCCTGCCACTGGAGCCTGGAAGGTGCGTTCAGGTCGTCTCAGCTGGATCATCTCCACGCAGTCGTGCTGAGCAGTCTGTGCCTCGGGTGCTGTGCTGGCCTGCTCTCTGGTGCCGGATCCAACCTCAGAGGGTGGTTGCTTTGCCTCTGAGCACAGGGGATGTCGATCGCTGGAGGGATGAAATCTTCCCAACTCCAATGGATCTTCTCCATCCACCTTCTTCTGAGTAGCATTGGTCCATCACCTGCAAAAATCCACAATGGTAACTTGTGCACCGCGCCATCAATAAGTACCTTTACATCCGCACTACCAATGACTGGGATAAGTTCATTGGTGTAGGTGCGTAGCTTTGCTTGAACTGGCACAAACTTGGGTCATTCAGCTTGATTGTTCCATTGCCTCTCAAAGGCTTCTTGATTCATTACTGACAGGCTCGCCCTCATGTCCACTTCCATGAAGACTGGAACGCCGTTTATCTTGAGTTCCATCCTCAATGGGCAACATTCTGTGGTGCAGGTAAACATGCCATACACCTCATCGTGGGGCTGAGCTGCCTCTCTGATTATCGCTTCATAATCCGCGCTGGATTCATAGCCATCTGCAGACTCTTCATCATTACGGTGAGTCATATTTTTTTTACTCATTCACTGGAGGTGGCCCTTTGTGCTGCAGCCTTTACACACAAATCCTTAAAACGACACTGGTGAGCCCTGTGATTCCCTCCACAACACCAGCATGGTGCTACTCGATTAGCTCCCCTCAGCGGACTCTGAGTTAAGGGACTCGGGAGCCTGCTCTCTCTCCCCTGAGGAGATTCACGTTCTAGAGTCCAGCCTCTAAAAGGCACCAGTCTGTGCACAGTACTTGCCGGGTTTGAGTCCTGAGGATGAGTCATCCGCCTAGAGCCGCAGGTCGAGGTCATGAATGCCTGGCTCACGGTGATGGCCTTCTGCAGTGTGACTGTGGTATCCGCAGATAGTAGCCTGTGAAGAAGGCCCTCGTGGCCGATTCCGATGACAAAGATATCCCGCAGCGCTTTGGTGAGGTGTTCGCCGAAATCACACGGTGCCGCCAGCCTCCTGAGGTCTGCAGCATATTTCGCGATTTCATGGCCTACGGGCCGTCGGTGGGTGTAAAACCAGTGTCTGGCTGTGAGGCTGCTCTATTTGGGCTTGAGTTGTTCTTGGATCAGGGTTACAAGCTCCTTGTACGTCTTGGTCGTTGTCTTCGCTGGTGCCAGCAAGTCTCTGACGAGGCCATAGACGGTGGGCCCATAACTGGTTAGCAGGATCGCTCTGTGCTTATCAGCCAGTGTGGCCGTATTATTACCTGCCAGGTCGTTTGCTGTGAAGAAATGGTCGAGCCTCTCCACAAAGGCGTCCCGATCATCACCATCGGCGAACCGCTGCAATGTACCAAGGTTAGCCATTTTCGCGTGAAAGTCCGTAATCGCGTCGCCAGTTGTTATGTCTTTGGATGCTTTGATAATGACTCAATAAGGTAATGTATTGCACTTGAACCCGAGTGTCCTTAGTCCATTTAATATAACTCCAGAGGGAGGATCACACGTTGTGGCCTGCCTTTTATACTAGGCCTGGCACACCTGTACGGGTAACCTACAAGTCTCCCACTGCTGTGCCCTCTGGCGGCACACCTGAGTGACCATACAGCTGGTGTACAAGTTTCTCATAGTAGTGCCATCTGGTGGCACATCTTATGTAATTGTACAAGCAGTAAACATGTTTGGGTACATGGCAGATATCACACCAATGCTTCGTCCCGCATCCAAAGATGGGCACTAACATAGTCATATGCAGACAATGTAATCCGCCACAGACCAGGCACAGAGAACTGTGCTGGCGCCCTCAGTCAGCTGCCATTGCCCACCACCGGGGTGAAAATAGTGCAACTTGCTTCTGGTAATGGATGCTTTTGAGAGCAAGGGGTCACCCATCACAGCTCACCAGATCAGGACTGGACCAGCCAAGACCCCCTGTTATCACTAGTAAAAAGATGCATCCTCAATGGGAGCTGGTCAGGGGTTCCCAGGGAAATGCAAGATGAAATTAAGCCTTTTCACCAATGCAAGGACGAACTGCATTGGATTGTCTCCTATGGGGGAATCGCGTGATTTTGCCCAAAAAGGGCAGGGAAGCGTTTATACGCGACCTACACAGTACCCACCCAGGCATAGTCATGATGAAGGTTATCGCCAGGTCACACGTCTGGTGGCCCGGCATTGATTCCGAATTAGAGTCATGCGTACACCAATGCGACACTTGCTCACAGTTGAGCAATGTACCCAGGGAGGCTCGCCTGAGCCTGTGGTCATGGCCCTCCAAACCGTGGTCCAGGGTCCACGTAGATTTCCCTGGCCCCTTTCTAGGGAAGATGTTTCTAGTAGCAGTGGACGCTTACTCAAAATGGATTGAATGTATAATAATGTCATTATGTACGTCCACTGCCACCATTAAACGCCTCAGGGCCATGTTCGCCACCCATGGTTTGCCTGACGTCCTTGTCAGTGACAATGGACCGTGTTTCACCAGCTCGGAATTCAATGAGTTCATGACCCACAATGGCATCAAGCATGTTAGGTCAGCCCCATTTAAGCCCGCATCCAACGGCCAAGCGGAACGGGCAGTCCAAACAATCAAGCAACAGACAGTTCCTTGCAGACCCGGTTATCTCGGGTCCTGCTCAGCTATCATATGCGCCCCCACTCGCTCACCGGGGATCCCCCTGCAGAATTGTTAATGAAGAAAGCACTCAAAACCAGGCTCTCCTTAGTCCACGCAGAAACCCGGCGGCACAGGCACAACGTGTACCATGATCGCGCGGCAGCCTCACGTGACATTGACGTCAATTATCCGGTGTTTGTTCTAAATTACAGTCACGGTCCCAAGTGGATTACTGGCACTGTCTTAGCCAAGGAGGGGAATAGAGTGTTTGTTGTGAAATTGTTGAATGGGCAAACGTGCAGAAAGCACCTGGATCAGACCAAACTGCGATTCACGGACTACCAAGAACAATTTGAAGAAGACCCTACTCTTATGTATGGAGAAAGAGTCAGACTGAACGCTGTGAGCTCAAAGTAAAATGTGACCTTAGTCTTTTATTGCAGGTCTCCAGAGTGCCTCTCCAACCTGTGAGGCCTCCTTAAATACCTGTGCTCCCAAAGGATTATGGGATCCCTTGGGACGCCAGGGGATGAGCCCTCTGGTGGCTGTACAGAGTAAATACAAGTTTATATATATAACAACACTGCCCTCCCCAAAGTCAATAGTGTAACTATTTACAATGTGAGTTGATTTGGGGCCCTTCTTGCCCTGGTTGATCATCTCGGTGTGAAAGCTGGTGTTGTTGCACCATTTGTTGGGCCCTCGCTGGGCTGCTGTGCAGCTGGCCTTGCTGGGCTGCCTGGTGTGTTGGGCCCTGCTGGGCTGCTGTGGATGATGGGTTCTGCTTCGTGGTCAACCGTGGTGCCGGGTGTCACTGGTGTGTATGTTCGGGGATCAAAAAAGGTAGGTTCCAAGGTGGGTTGCTCAGGATAGTCCGTGAATCTGAGTTTGATTTGGTCCAAGTGTTTCTGGTGAATGAGTCCATTTGAAAGTTTGACCCGAACCACCCTGCTCCCCTCTTTGGCCATGACAGTGCCGGGAAGCCACTTGGGACTTTATCCATAATTCAATACAAATACAAGATCATTGATTTCAATCTCGTGTGACATATTTGTGCTATCATGGTATGTACTTTGTTGAAGCCGCCTGCTCTCTACCTGTTCATATAGATCAGGGTGAACTAACGAGAGCCTTTTCTTAAGTGCTCTTTTCATGAGCAGTTCAGCAGGTGGGATCCCGTGAACGAGTGGGGTCTTGTGCGGTAGCTAAGCAGGACTCAGGATAGGCGAGTCTACAATGAGCCCTCAGTTACCCTCTTCAAGCCCTGCTTGATGATTTGCACTGCTCTCTCTGCCTGACCATTGGACGCTGGTTTAAACGGGGCAGATGTGACATGTTTGATCCAGTTACGGGTCATGAATTCTTTGAACTCACTACTGGTAAAACATGGCCCGTTGTTGCTCACCAGGACATCGGGTAGGCCATGGGTGGTAAACATGGCCCGCAAGCTTTCAGTAGTGGCAGCGGACGTGCTAGCCGACATTATCTCACATTCAATCCACTTGGAGTACGCGTCTACAACCACAAGGAACATTTTACCCAAGAACGGGCATGCATAGTCGACGTGTACCCTAGACCACGGTTTGGAGGGCCAAGACCATAAACTTACCGACGCCTTCCTGGGTACATTGCTTAACTCGAGCATGTCTTACATCTGTGAATGCAGGACTCTTAAGTCCGCATTGATACCGGGCCACCACGCGTGGGATCTGACTCTGGCTTTCATCATTACGATGCCTGGGTGGGTACTGTGGAGGTCATTGATGAAGGTGTCTCTGTCCTTCTTGGGAACCACTACACGATTGCCCCATAGAAGGCAGTCTGCCTGTATAGACATTTCATCTATGCGCCGCTGGAATGGCTTTATCTCTTCATGCATTTCCACTGGGACACTGGACCAGCTCCCGTGAAGCACATAGCTTTTGACTAGGGATAATAAGAGGTCCTGGCTTTTCCAGGTTTTGATCTGCTGGGTGATTGCTCACTCTCAAATGGCTAAATCTTTGAGCTGCGCCATTTCCACCCCCGTGGTGAGCAATGGTAGCCTACTGAGAGCATCGGCAGTTTTCTGTGCCTGGCCTGTGGCAGATGGCGTAGTTGTATGCGGACAACGTGAGCGCCCATCTCTTGCTGCGGGCCGATGCATTGGTATTTATCCATTTACTCTCGGAAAACAGGGATATAAGTGGCTTATGGTCAGTTTCCAATTCAAATTTTAGCCCAAACAGGTATTGATGCATTTTCTTTACCCCATAAACACACGCTAACACTTCTTTTTCAATCATTCTGTATGCTCTCTCAGTCTTCGATAGACTCCTAGATGCATAAGCAACCGGTTGCAGTTTCCCGAAATCATTAGCTTGTTGCAATACACACCCAATGCCATATGACGATGCATCACATGCTAGTACCAAACACTTACATGGATCATACAACACAAGCAATTTGTTTGAGCATAACAATTTTCTCGCTTTTTCTTAGCTTTTACCCCAAGCCCATTCATCCCCTTTTCATAGTAAGACATGCACTGGTTCGAACAGTGTGCTGAGACATGGTAAGAAGTTACCAAAGTAGTTCAGGAGTCCCAGAAACGACCGCAGCTCCGTCATGTTCTGTGGCCTCGGTGCATTCTCGATGGCCTCCGTCTTCACGTTGGTGGGCCTGATGCCGTCTGCCGCAATCCTCCTTCCCAAGAACTCCACTTCAGGCACCAGGAAAACACACTTTGAGTGTTTTAACCTGAGCCCCACACGGTTGAGTCGACTAAGAACCTCCTCCAGGTTCTGCAGATGCTCAACTGTGTTCCGACCTGTGACCAAGATGTCGTCCTGGAAGACCAAGGTGTGCGGAACCAACTTCAGTAAGCTTTCCATGTTTCTCTGGAATATTGCTGCCGCTGATTGAAATCCAAACAGGCATCTGTTATAAATAAAAAGACCTTTGTGCATGTTGATGCAGGTGAGGGCCTTCGAAGATTCCTCCAGTTCCTGCATCATGTAGGCTAAAGTCAGAACCAGCTTCGTGAACGTCTTTCCTCCCGCCAGCATTGCAAAGAGGTCATTGGCCTTTGGTGCCATCTCCCTTGAGGACAGGAACGATCGGGCTGGCCCTCTCGTTGCAGCCGGTCTAGCTCGATCGCTATCCTTTCTATCATCATGTATGGTATTGCTCTCGCCTTGTGATGGATGGGTCGCGCCCCCGGAATTAGGTGAATCTTCACTTTTGCTCCTTGGAATTTCCTGATGCCTGGTTCGAACAGCGAAGGGAACTTGTTTAAGACCTGGGCACACGAAGTGTCGTCAGCAGGCGATAGCACTTGGACGTTGTCCCAGTTCCAGCGTATCTTTCCCAGCCAGCTCCCGCTGAGCAGCGTGGGTCCATCGCTCGGTACCACCCAAAGTGGTAGCTTGTGCACTGCTCCATCGTAGGAGACCATTACGGTAGCACTGCCGATTACAGGAATCAGTTCTTTTGTGTAAGTTCTTAAGTTTCGTACAAATTGGAGTTAAGACTGGCCTTGAGGCCTTGTTGCACCACAATCTTTCGAAAGTCGTTTTGCCCATGATGGACTGGCTTGCGCCCGTGTCCAGTTCCATTGACACCAGGAATCTATTTAGTTCAACATTCAGCATTATGTACCTCTGCCTCCTTGGTCTGAGGCTCTGGTTCGTCTGTGATCCTCCGTGGATCTGTCCTCCTCTGCAACATGGCGGTTTGCAGGTTTAACAGGATTAGCAGCTCGCCTGCACATACATTGGCAGTGTCCCATTGTTTCACAGCCCTTGCAAACATACCCTTTGAATTGGCATGAATGGAAATGATGGCAGTGCCAACAAGGTGTTAATGGCCTTGCATTCATCACCCTTGATGGTGGACTCTGAGACATCTGCGGATGTGTAGCTGCAGGAATGTGTGACCTATCCTGTACATTACGATTCAAAAACAACATCACTTTGTTCACAGTACTTGTAGCAGCACTTGTGTGTTGAGAGATTTGCTTAGTATTGTCACTGGTGGCAATGAACGCCTGGGCTATCGCTATGGTCTTACTCAAGATTGGGGTCTCTACAGTCAAAAGTTTGCGAAGTATGGTTTCGTGGCTTATGACAAGTATGAAAAAGTCTCTGAGCATGTGCTCCAAATGTCCTTCAAATTCGCAATGTCCTGCAAGGCGCCTTAGCTCAGCGACATAACTCGCCACTTCCTGGCCTTCAGACCTTTTGTAGGTGTAGAACTGGTACCGCGCCATCAGAACGCTTTCCTTCGGTTTCAGGTGCTCTCGGACCAGTGTGCACAAATCATTGTATGATTTCTTTATGGGTTTCGCTGGAGTGAGCAAATTCTTCATGAGGCCATACGTTGGTGCCCCACTGACATAAGGAGGAACGCCCTTCATTTGGCAGCATTCTCTTCCCCATCTAGCTCGTTGGCCACAAAGTATTGGTCGACTGGCTCTACAAAAGTTTCCCAATCATCTCCTTCCGAGAATTTCTCCAGGATGCCCAGTGTTCTCTGCATCTTTGGGTTCGCTATCTGTATCTCGTCGCCAGTTGTTATGTATGGAGAAAGAGTCAGACTGAACACTGTGAGCTCAAAGTAAAGTGTGACCGTAGTCTTTTATTGCAGGTCTCCAGAGTGCCTCTCCAACCTGTGAGGCCTCCTTAAGTACCTGTGCTCCTAAGGGATTATGGGATCCCTTGGGACTCTAGGGGACGAGCTCTCTGGTGGCTGTACAGAGTAAATACAAGTTTACATATATAACACCTACCATCTATGATCCACCAACACACACCCAACCAGCAATTGACCTCGCTGTCAACTACGAGGATGAACCCACCTTGGCCGACAGTCCGATCAGACCAGCCGAGCTGCCATGCAGCGATGATCTGACCAACTCACCCATGCCAGGATTTCAACTCAGGCGATCGACCAGGGAACCCAAACCACCAGATCGCCTCAACCTGCAAATAACTTGGGGGGACGTGATGTTATGTGTGTGAACCTCACCCGTGTGTAAGACTTTCCACTAGAGGGCACATCTGTGGGAGACCTATGGTTCACCTGTGTAACCTGGAGCAAGCAGGTATAAAAGGCAGCCCACCATGCTGCTGCCTCACTTTGGAGTTATATTAAAGAGACCAAGGTCACAATGCTTTGAGCTTACAACACAGTCTTGTGGAGTTATTCCGAACTTAACAGTTGCAAAGGCTCTCTGAGAGTGGGGCATCTCCAGCGCAAGTGTCCGCAGCTGAGCAAGCGAGCTGCGACACACCACATGGAGGATGAGAGTCAGACTAGCGCGGATCCGGATACGCAATCCGAGATGCCAGAGGAGGAAGTGTATGGACTGTACTCTTTCATAACCAAGAGTAAACCAATTTTGATTAATGTGAAGTTTAACGAGATACCAGTATCGATGGAACTGGACACAGGAGTGAGTCAATTGATCATGAACAAGAGGGCATTTAACAAGCTGTGGGATACTAAGACTGTGAGGCCCAGGCTAAGCCCTGTTAATGCCAAGCTGCGCACGTACACCTGGAAGAGGTTCTACTGCGTTTGGACAGAGTGGGACTCAGACTTAAACGCTCGAAGTGCATCTTCATGGCACCGGAGGTCGAATTCCTCAGGAGGAAAATTGCCGCTGATGGCATAAAACCTACTGATGTGAAAACCAAAGCTATCAAGAATGCACCCAAGCCGCAGAACCTGACGGAGCTGCGTTCGTTCCTGGGTCTACTCAACTACTTTGGTAACTTCCTACTTAAATTTAGCACCTTACTTGAATCACTGCACATGCTATTGAGAAAAGGCAACAACTGGGTGTGGGGCGCATTGCAAGACAGAGCTTTCGAGAAAGCCACCAATCTGCTTTGCTCGAACAAGCTGCTGATACATTATGATCCATTTAAACGTTTAGTTTTGGCCTGTGACGCATCGTCATATGGAATTGGTTGCGTGTTACAACAAGCCAATGAATCGGGGAAACTTCAAACTGTCGCGTATGCATCCAAAAGTTTGTCTAAAGCAGAAAATGAAGCTTTAGCGTGTGTGTACGCTGTTAAAAAGATGCATCAATACCTAATACTTGTTCGGTCTGAGGTTCGAATTAGAGACCGATCACAAGCCGCTCCTTTTGTTGTTTTCCGAGAGCAAAGGCATCAATACCAACGCTTCATCCCACATCCAAAGGTGGGCGTTGACATTATCTGCCTATGATTATGTCATTCGCCACAGACCTGGCACAGAGAATTGTGCCGATGCTTTGAGCTGGTTGCTGTTGCCCATACCGGAGGTGTAAACACCACAACCGGCAGATTTAATGTTAATCATGGATGCTTATGAGAGTGAAGGTACCCCTGTCACGGCTGAACAAGTTAAGACCTGGACCAGCCAGGACCCGATATTATCAGTGGTAAAAGATTGCATCCTCAAAGGGGATTGGTCTGCCATACCTAAGCAAATGTGCGAGGAGGCCAAACCGTACATTCGTCGCAAGGACGAACTGTCTATTCAAGCAGATTGCATATTGTGGGGCAATCGAGTTGTAATGCCTAAGAAAATGAGAGAGAAGTTTGTGCGTGAGTTACACAACACACACCCTGGTATAGTGATTTTGAAGGCCATCGCCAGGTCCCACATATGGTGGCCAGGAATTCATTCTGAGCTGGAAGCATGCGTGCATCAGTGCAACACCTGCATGCAGCTCAGCAAAGCACCAGCGAAATCCTGGCTGAGTCTGTGGTCATCGTCATCCAAACCTTGGTTCAGGATCTATGTAGATTTTGCAGGTCCCTTCCTGGGCAAGATGTTTTTAGTGGTGGTAGATGCTTATTCGAAATGGATAGAATGCATAAACATGTCATCCAGTACGTCCACGGCAACCGTAGAGAATCTCAATGTCATGTTCGCGATACATGGTCTGCCTGACATAGTGGTGAGCGACAATGGGTCATGCTTCACCAATCAGCAGTTTCAGGAGTTTGTAAAACTTAACGGCATAAAACATGTAAGGTCAGCACCATTCAAGCCTGCGTCCAATGGGCAAGCAGAACGTGCAATACAAATTATCAAGCAAAGCATGAGGAGAGTAACCCAAGAGTCACTGCAGACCTGCTTGTCTTGCATACTACTGAGTTACAGGACAAGTCCCCACACACTCACAGGGGTCTCGCCTGCTGAACTCATGATGAAAAGAGGTCTTAAGACCAAGTTATCTCTTGTACGCCCGGATTTAAGTAATCATGTTGAATACAGAAGACAGAGTCAACAATGGTACCACAATCGCGCAACTGTGTCACATGAGATTTCTGTTAATGATCTTGTATATGTGTTGAATTATGGTCAGGGTCCCAAATGGATCGCTGGTATGGTCATGGCCAAGGAGGGCAACAGAGTATCTGTTATTAAGCTCAAGAATGGGCAAACTTGCAGGAAACACATGGATCAACAAAGCTGAGGCACACAGATGAGCCAGAGCAGAAGGACGAAGAAACCGTCGACGACCAACCAACCTACCAGTGGCCTTCAGTGGACTCGAGGGTCATCAGTGAATCTGGAATTTCCATCACGGACTTGTTCAATAAAAATGGACGTGCAATTCCTGACATGGCCACTGCAACCCCCAACAAGTCAGCCACAACAGACTCCGCACATTCACCCAAGGCCGGAATCAAACTAAGACGGTCAACCCGGGAGCGTAAAGCACTGGACCATCTCAACCTGTGAAAGACTGTGATAAGATCTCAGAGGAGGGTACTGTCATGTATGTACATGCTGTTTGTAGCCACCAGATGGTGTCATTGTTGGAGGCCACTGAACAGCACGCACATGGTGCTGCTCTGGTATAAAAGGCCAGCCATTTTGTGAGTCAGGCACTTTGGGCCAAAATAAAGCAGAAGCAAGGTTGTACCTTGCTTAATTAAACACTACTCAGTTTGAACCTTTATTGCATGCGTAACAGATGCGAGCTGCTTATGAGGGATCTCTCTGCTTTTCTCACTGTCAGGAATAGAATTGCCTGTATTTGGGTCATTCAGGATGTTCATGATTGAGAAATTATTTTGTGGTGAGATCTTGAGTGCACCCACCCTCTACGATTTGTAGATCAATACCTTGCTTCGCAACGCGGTTTAAAAACATAAGAAAATGTGAAATGAGAAACGGTCATTGAACTTACCAAGCCAGTTCCCTCCATGGAGCAGGTACCTGTACATGAATTTTACCCCATCCAAATCTCTTCATGTAAGTTTCTAAAAGTTCTTCCTGATCCCCCTCCACCTACAAGCTTCCAATCAGGGTAAATCAAGCAATACTCCAGGATACCTATCTAACTATATGTTTTACAACTTATCTCCTTGACCATTGGGTCGACAATTGCATGGGCCCAGCAGCTCAAGGATATTTATGTTCCACACAACTGTTTGTACTTAACTTTATTAATCTATGTTCTATTCCTAATCAGATATTTAACCAGCATTTTTTTGAAGGAGTTATAGGAAGTAGCAACCGATGTTAAACTTCCTTTTAAATATAAACTCAACTTGATTTGGGAAAAAAGATGAGGCATGCATTCTTGAAAGGACACAAGATAAAAGACAGTTATGAAGTAAATGCAAAACAGTAACGTGCATTAATAAGTCATGCATCTCTTTTTGATATGTGTCAAATGTTTTGCATTCAGTTTACATGAGCACATTGTTACGCTCATAATAAAGGATACAACTGAGTACTGTATGCAATGAATAAGTTAGCTCCTTAGCTCCTTTAATTAAACTCCAGCGTGTTGGTACAGCGTGGGAGTCCTGCTTGACCATTGCTGGGATCCCTTGGGAGTCCAACAGGTAGACCTTCTGGTGGTGGTATGATACAGGTTGCCAAGGGTTACATACATAACATCACTTCCTCCCAAAGTCAATAGTACACTTAGTTACAGAGTGAGACGATCTGAGGCTTTTCGCTCCCTTGTCGATCATCGCGGTACAAATGCAGGTGTGGGTGAGTTGGTTGGTTCTTCGCTGGGCTGCTGGGCAGCCGGCCTTGCCAGCTGCTGGGGATGGTGAGTTCAGCTTTGTGGTCAACCGTGATGTCGGTTGCCACTTGTGTGTGAGTTGGAGGGTCGAAGGTGGTGGTGTCCTCTTCGGGTTGCTTGTGGCTGTTTGTGAATCGCAATTTGGTTTGGTCCAAATGCTTTCTGCACGTTAGTCCATTGGCCAGTTTGATCTGAAACACCGTACTCCCTTCTTTGGCTATGACAGTGCCAGCAAGCCATTTGGGACCATGTCCATAGTTGAGTACAAATGCAGGGTCATTGACTTCAATGTCGCGTGACAAGTTTGAGCGATCATGGTACATGCTTTGTTGATGCCGCCTGTCCTCGACGTGATCATGGAGATCAGGGTGGACAAGAGAGAGCCTTGTTTTGAGCGCCCTTTTCATGAGCAGCTCGGCTGGGGGAACCCCGGTGAGCAAGTGGGGTCTGGTGCGGTAGCTGAGCAGGACTCGGGACAGGCAGGTCTGCAGGGAGCCTTCCGACACACGTTTCAAGCTTTGCTTGATGGTTTGAACTTCCCATTCTGCCTGGCCGTTGGATGCGGGCTTGAAAGGGGCAGATGTGACATGCTTGATCCCATTGCAGGTCATGAATTCCTTGAATTCAGCACTGGTGAAACACGGCCCATTGTCGCTGACAAGGACATCAGGCTGGCCATGCGTGGCAAACATATGTCGTAGGCTTTCGATGATGGCAGCAGACGTGCTTACAGACATTATTACACATTCAATCCATTTTGAATAAGCATCCACAACAACCAAGAACATTTTGCCTTGGAATGGGCCCGCAAAGTCAACGTGGATCCTAGACCATGGTTTGGAGGGCCATGAGCACAAACTTAGCGGTCTCTCGTCGGGTGCATTGCTCAGTTGAGAGCAAGTGTTGCATTGGCGCACGCATGATTCTAAGTCTGAGTTGATGCCGGGCCACCACACATGGGATCTGGCTATAGCTTCCATCATTACTATGCCTGGGTGGGTACTGTGTACATCGCATATGAACGTTTCCCTGTCTTTCTTGGGCAAAACCACGCGATTACCCCACAAAAGACAGTCTGCCTGTATGGACATTTCGTCTTTGCGCTGCTGGAACAGCTTGATCTCTTCATGCATCTCTGCTTGGACGCTGGACCAGCTCTCATGGAGGACACAGTTTTTTTTTTACCAGGGACAGTAAAAGATCCTGGCTGGTCCAGGTCCTGATCTGGCGGGCATTAACGGGTGACTTTTCGTTTTCGAATGCATCCATCACCAAGAGCAAGTCTGCAGGCTGTGCCATTTCCACCCCGGTAGCCGACTGAGAGCATCAGCGCAGTTATCTGTGCCTGGTCTGTGGCAGATTACATAGTTGTATGCAGATAGCGTGAGTGCCCATTTTTGGACACCAACAGGTAGGCCCTCTGGTGGTGGTATGATACAGGTTGCCAAGGGTTACATATATAACACATATAACTGTAATAAACATTGAAGAAATTTATAGTGTCAAATTGTTGGTAATAAATATAGTTTGTTGACTTATTAGTGTGCTGTTTTTAAAAATCACTTTCCAAAGTCATAATTACCATTGCATCATAATCCTCCTCCTTCTTACAACACTGCTTCAGTCAGTTACATACTTCTCATTGACTTCTGACACTCATACAAATGCAGTACTTGCACTGCACAGTTGAAGGACAATGGAATTAGGTAACATATACTATTTGAATTTACTAATATTTAATATTAAATTTACAAAATTGAATTTGAGGTACCAGCTAAAAAGAAATTATTCAAAACATTAAATAAAACGTAGTTATATTCAAAAGTGGAGGCAAGAAAACCTAAAAAGCTGAATGAAAAATAGCACTGCACTATGGCATCCAAAAAACATGGAGTGAGGTAGATTTAATTTAAAGATGAAGATAAAAAATATTAAAAGATTATGCCTTGCATTGGTGCTTCACCCTGCTGTGCTATGGGTGGCAAGACGCAATTTCAAGTCTGCAGTTGCCACATGCTGTGTTCTGATATCGATCATACTGCTAGGCGAGAGATAGGTGTGGGAAACAATTTCCCTCATAGCTCGGTGAGAGGGGTGGTGTGAGGGAGGGGGAGGGATTAGGTTATGAATCACTCTTGTGTACTTCCCAGTGGCTGGCTCAAAATGGCATGTGTTTCCTCTCAACTATGTGATGAAGGGAGACCCAAAATGGTAGCGGGAAAAACAACATAAACGAGTTTATTAAAAAGTGAAAACATTTCACGACAACTGTGTCACTGTGGTAGCTACGAATGGTCATTCTCCTACTTCATCCCCTATAGTTTAGTTCAGTGTCTGCAGGTGTGATCAGTATGATTTGTTAGGAATGGTGCAATAAGAAATCAGTTTCACCAGTATTATAATTAGTGCAGATACAGGCTGAGTAAAGTAAACAGGCAGGGTGAGGTTGAGTTCCCTATGCCCTCTCTTTTAAGGAACTGTCTAATTCTCCTTTAAGAATATATGCACTCTGCTTCAACAATGGTTAGTGGGAGACAATTCCACATTCTAACCATCCATTGTGCAAGGAAATTAGGACAGAAATCCATCGAATGTGGGCAGGCCACAAATTCTGCCCAAAGCGTTCACCTGCTGATGGGTCCCATCTCAAACCTCAGCCACAGGATCATTTAAATATTCGGGTGGGCATAGCTGTAGCAGTGTAACGGGGGCATCTGCCTGGCTGGTCCATTGGAAACTCAACTGGCATCCTGCTGCTCCGAAATCTGGAGGTTGAGTCTTGGATCTGGCTCCAAGGACCAGGGATCATTCCTGCTTGTAATGTACACACCTGTGAGTACGCTCACAGGTTTATAGAGCTGTTGCAGCGCCGGAGGGACTGGAGTGCATCATCACCCCTGGCAACCAAATTTTAATTTGATGCTTTGTCTAAAAGTTTAATTTGCTTATTGTGCCGGTTTTTAATGCCGCCCCGCCCACCCTTTTAGCCAGGGGGCACTTGTATAATTTGTGATTTTACTGCCCTAAAACCCCCCCCACCAAAAAAAACCCAAAAAAGGGGGCATTTGAAAAGTTTCTGGAGTGTGCCCCCCCCCTTTAATCAGGGGGCACTTGATTATTTGTTTCACAACAAAATAGCTGTAGAGCTGTTGCAGTGCTGGAGGGACTGGAGTGCATCATCATCTCCGGCAACCAAATTTTAATTTGATTGCAATGTCTAAAGTTTAATTTGTTTAAGTTGTCGGTTTTAGTGCCCCCCTCCCCTTTTAGCCAGGGGGCACTTGTATAATTTGTGTTTCTAGTGCCCTCAAAAAAAAACAAGGGGGCACTTGAAGAGTTTTTGGAGTGTGCCCCTCCCCCCCTTTAATCAGGGGGCACTTGATTACTGATACAACTTGTAGAGCTGTTGCACTGTGAGTGGCTTAGCCAGTCACGTGATGTTCACAAGATTCAATAAAACCCCAGTCAGTTGGGTCTAGGTTATCCACGGTGAGGTATGCAGTTGTGAGCCAAGTGGATGAACTGGTAATGTGTAGTAGGATGGTTAAATCTTTGTTAATAAACCAACTAGTTCTTAATAGCAATACTTAATAAGAGTATAAAAGCAGGAAGTCTTGCTGCAGTTATACAGGGTATTGGTGAGGCCACACCTGGAACACTGCATGCAGTTTTGGTCTTCGTATTTAAGGAATGATATACTTGCATTGGAGGCAGCTCATAGAAAGTTCACGAGTTGATTCCGAAGATGAGAGGGTTGACTTATGGGGAAAGGTTGAGTAGGTTGGGCCTCTACTCATTGGAATTCAGAAGAATGAGAGGTGATCTTATCGAAACATATAAGATTATGAGGGGGCTTGATGAGGTGGATGCAGAGAGGATGTTTCCACTGATAGGGGAGACTGGAACTAGGGGGTCATAATCCTAGAATAAGGGCCGTCTATTTAAAATTGAGATGAGGTGGAATTTCTTCTCTCAGAGGGTTGTAAATCTGTGGAATTCGCTGCCTCAGAGAGCTGTGGAAGCTGGGACATTGAATAAATTTAAGATAGAGATAGACAGTTTCTTAACTGATAAGGGATTAAGGGGTTATGGGGTGCGGCAGGGAAGTGGATCAGCCATGATCGTATTAAATGACTGAGCAAGCTCGAGGAGCAGTATGGCCTACTCCTGCTCCTATTTCTTATGTTCTTATGTTCTTATGTGTTGCTGTGAATTCTTAAGCAATGAACACGTGAACCAAATACATTACACCGCTCAAATTGATTACCATTTTACTTGTAACTAGGCCCAGAATGAGATCTACATTTGCTCTCAGCAGACAAAGATTCCACTTGGCCTTTGACGTGCACCCAAAGTGCTGAGGCTGTGTAAGTGGGGCAGACAGAAGAAGTGCTCACTTCCTTCCTTAAGCACAATTTCATGTAGAGTTATCAATGATGTGGAGACCTGGTGGATCTAAATTAGACCCTGAAGTACAGTGCCATAATTGCACTCCTACTATTTGTACATTTCAGGGATTTTTTTTTTCTAATCTCCACCTTCTACTTGTGATTACTTTAAATTTGTGCCCTCTTCTTATTGTTTTATCTACCAATGGAAAAATCATTACTTATAACCATTAATAATCTTGAATAACTCGACCTGTTTGCTACCTGTCTCTTCAATTGGTGTGGAGGATAAGATGAGTAAAGAAGGAAAGTAAATGTATTTTTAAAAATGGGGCAATTTTTTTTTAAAGCAAGTGCTAAATCTCAGGCCAAACATCTGAATAAACTTTGGGCGAGAAATTGGGCTCCCCAGGGGCGCTAATGGGAAGCACAAATGAGTTTTTGACCGGGCGCGGCACTGTTGACGATTCCCGCCATTGGGCGGGAGTGTTAACAGCGCCGCGCCCGGTCGAAAACTCATTTGTGCCTCCCGTTAGCACCCCTGGGGAGCCCAATTTCTTGCCCAAAGTTTGGCGGCGGCACTATGGCGTTGCGCCCCTGTTGTGTTCTTAGATGCTCTAATAATGACTCCACGAGGCAATGTGTTGTACTTGAACTGTCGTGACCTTAGTCCTTTATTTGCTAACTCCAGAGTGAGGATCACACCTGGTGGCCTGCCTTTTATACTAGGCCAGGCACACCTGTACAGGTAACCTACACGTCTCCCACTGCTGTGCCCTCTAGTGGCACACCTTGTGATTGTACCAACAGTAGCCATGTAGGATACATGACATCACTCTCCCCTAAGCCTTTAGTGCAAATCGCCTCTGCATTGATTGTGCTCTGGGCTTAGCTCTATCTGCGCTCTATCTGATTGATCCTTGGCAGGTCGTTTCAATCTTGGGTGAGTGGTTGGTGCAGTAGAGTGCTGGTGGTTGCTGTTTGTGTGCGTCCTTGACCACTCCATTCTCCTCCCCCCCCGCCCCCCACATATAGATTATGCCGGAGGCTCATTGCATTCATATACATTCAAGTTCAGAAAAACAAGGTTGTATTACATCTGTGGTTCCGTTGTGCGCCAAGTACGTTAGACTGGTGAGATATATTATCGATGCGGTGACCGGTGCGTAAGGACAGACTATTTCCAGAACTGTTGGATGGTGTCCCTGCAGTCTGGTGGTGGTGCGGTGCCCAGTGTTGGCAATGGGAACCCGGGTAGTTCAATTTGCCTGCTCTTGGGGCTGTTGCCATGGTTCCTAGCGTCGGGCAGGTTCACAGATGCCTGAGACCTCCCTGTCCTTTCTTTGCGCCCTGGGTCACTGCTGTTCCCTGAGGAGCTGTCGTCTAGCAGTGCACAGGGAACTGGTGATTCGCTAGTCTGGACGTTGTTTGGTTTGGGATCCTGGCTGGTCCCAATCCCCTTTGGGGGAACTGTAGTGGGTGACCCTGCGTTTACGGGTATAGCCTTGGTGGCGATGGGGTCTAGGGACTGCACTTAGCACAGTCTGCTCTTTCGGGATCGTGGCGGTTGGTGCCATCAGGTGCCTGAGCGGTGGAGCCGATCAGGGGCAGGGTATCAATACCGGTGCCATTGCCCTGCTGAGGTTGCTTGCTCTGCAGCTCCTGTGTGTTGGCTGCTTGTGGCCACACTCCATGGTGCATAACTCTGGTCCCCGGGACACAGGCTACAGCATTGGGTAGCTCACTGAACCTGTGTGCACCCGATGGGTGTCTGCCCACTGCATTGGCTGCGTGCAGTTGAAATCCTACATCGCACAACTTTTCATTACTTATGATGGATACTCTGTAGTTCCGATCGTGATCGCACGACTTTTCCTCGCTGGTTACATGTACACAATTCAGATCATCAGTTACACATTTTACATGATCGCGCGACTTTTCCTTGCTTATTGCATGTACACAACTCTGATCATCAGTTACATATGTTGTCTCTAACTTACAGTTGTTATTACATTGCTTGAGTGTGTGGAACTGTCCCTTTAATTGTAGTGGGTTGCAGGCCTCCTTTCAGAGAGCCTTGCTTGCTTTATCCCAATCCTCTTCTCCTTTTGGTGCCATGTGTTGCTCCATCAGCGCTGCACCTCGTGGTCTGGCCACGGCCATCTTTTTCTTCAGCGCCTCACCTTGTGGTTTGGGCACCATCTTCCCTCTATCCACGATGTCGACTGCGGTGATCCTCTTCTCCCCGGGTTCTGCCATCGAAGCCGGGAAGTCGCCTCTGGATCCGATTTTCTTCCTCCGGAGTCCTGCCACTGGAGCCTAGAAGATGTGTTTGGGTCGTCTCAGCTGGATCATCTCCATGCAGTCGTGCTGAGTGGTCTGAGCCTCGAGTGCTGTGATGGTCTGCTCTCAAGTGAGGGCCTGCTGTGCCTCCGAACGCGGAGGATGTCAATCGCTGGAGGGTTGAATTCTTCCCACATCCAATGGATCTTCTCCATTCACCTTCTGCCAAGCAACATTGGTTCATCACCTGCAACAATCCACAGAGGTAACTTGTGCACCATGTCATCATGGAGTACCTTTACATTCGCACTACCAATGACTGGGATAATTTCATCGGTACAGGTGTGCAACTTTGCCTGAACCAGGACCAACTTGAGTCGTTCAGCTTGATTGTCCCGTAGCCTCTCAAAGGCTTCTTGATTCATTACTGACTGGCTCGCCCACGTGTCCACATCCATGAAGACTGGAATGCCATCTATCTCGACTTCCATCTTCAGCGGGGAACACTCGGTGGTGTAGGTAAACATGCTATATACCTCATCGTGGGGCTGAACTGCCTCTCTGCCTATCGTTTCATAATCTGCGCTGGATTCATGGCCATCTGTAGACTCTTCATCGACACAGTGAGTCATATTTCTCTTACACATTCGCTGGAGGTGGCCCTTTGTGCTGCAACCTTTGCATACATAGTCTTTAAAGCAGCATTGGTGAGCCCTGTGATTCCTTCCACAATGCCAGGATGGAACTATTCGATTAACCCCCCTTCGGCAGACTTGAGTTAGGGGACTTGGGGGCCTATTCTCTTTTCCCAGAGAGGGTTCACGCTCTACAGTCCAGCCTCTAAACGGCACCACCCTGTGCACAGTAGCTGCTGGGTTTGAGTCCTGAGGGTGAGTCACCTGCCTAGAGCCGCAGCTTCAGGTCATGAATGACTGGCTCACGGAGATGGCCTTTTGCAGTGTGACTGTGGTATCTGCCGACAGTCGCTTATGAAGGCCCTCATGGCCGATTCCAATGACAAAAATGTCCCGCAGTGCTTCATTGAGGTGGTTGCCGAACTCACACGGTGCCGCCAGCCTCCTGAGGTCTGCGACGTATTTCGGGATTTACTGGCCTTCAGACCATCGGTGGGTGTCGAAGCAGTGTCTGGCTGTGAGAATGCTCTCCTTGGGCTTGAGTTGCTCATGGATCAGGGTTACGAGCTCCTTGTACGTCTTGGCCATGGGAGATGGGACCAGTACAAACCGGACGGTCTGCACCTGGGCAGGACCAAAACCAATGTCCTCGGGGGAGCATTTGCTAGTGCTGTTGGGGAGAGGTTAAACTAATATGGCAGGTGTCATGTATGTAACCTTTATGTAACAACACTGCAATACTGTATACACGTAAGAAATGCACACCTTGACCACAGGGGGTGAACTTGTGGGAGACACTCCTCACCTGGTCATCCAGGTATATAAAGGGAGGTCCCACGCAGGGTCAGCACTTTTTGGTCCTGTGAATAAAGGTTCAGGTGATGGAGTGACCTTGTCCATAGAATGTGCCTCATGTGGATTTGTAGTATTGTGTAAGGACTTTACAGCAGGGGGATAGGAACCTATGCAGGGAGACAGAGGGAAGTAGAATGGGGCAGAAGCAAAAGATAGAAAGAAGAAAAGTAAAAGTGGAGGGCAGAGAAACCCAAGGCAAAAAGCAAAAAGGGCCACATTACAGCAAAATTCTTAAGGGGCAAAGTGTGTTGAAAAGACAAGCCCAAGGCTCTGTGCCTCAATGCGAGGAGTATTCGGAATAAGGTGGACGAATTAACTGCACAGACAGCAGTTAACGGATATGATGTAATTGGCATCACGGAGACATGGCTCCAGGGTGACCAAGGCTGGGAACTCAACATCCAGGGGTATTCAACATTTAGGAAGGATAGACAGAAAGGAAAAGGATGTGGGGTGGCGTTGCTGGTTAAAGAGGAAATTAACTCAATAGTAAGGAAGAACATTAGCATGGATGATGTGGAATCGGTATGGGTCTAGCTACGGAATACCAAAGGGCAGAAAACGCTAGTGGGAGTTCTGTACAGACCACCAAACAGTAGTAGTGAGGTTGGGGACAGCATCAAACAAGATAAAGGTACAGCAGTTATCATGGGTGACTTTAATCTGCATATTGATTGGGCTAACCAAACTGGTACCAATGTGGTGGAGGAGGATTTGCTGGAGTGTATTAGGGATGGTTTTCTAGATCAATATGTCAAGGAACCAACTAGAGGGCTGGCCATCCTAGACTGGGTGATGTGTAATGAGAAAGGACTAATTGGCAATCTCGTTGCGCGAAACCCCTTGGGGAAGAGTGACCATAATATGGTAGAATTCTTTATTAAGATGGAAAGTGACACAGTTAATTCAGAGACTAGGATCCTGAACTTAAGGAAAGGTAACTTCGATGGTATGAGACGTGAATTGGCTGAATAGACTAGCGAGTGATACTTAAAGGGTTGACGGTGGATAGGCAATGGCAAACATTTAAAGATCACATGGATGAACTTCAACAATTGTACATCCCTGTCTGGAGTAAAAATAAAACGAGGAAAGTGGCTCAACCGTGGCTAACAAGGGAAATTAAGGATAGTGTTAAATCCAAGGAAGAGGCATATAAATGGGCCAGAAAAAGCAGCAAACCTGAGGACTGGGAGAATTTTGTAATACAACAGAGGAGGACAAAGGGTTTAATTAGGAGGGGAAAAATAGAGTACGAGAGGAAGCTTGCTGGGAACATAAAAACTGACTGCAAAAGCTTCTATCGATATGTGAAGAGAAAATGATTAGTGAAAACAAACGTAGGTCCCTTGCAGTCAGATTCAGGTGAATTTAGAATGGAGAACAAAGAAATGGCAGACCAATTGAACAAATTTTCTGTCTTCACGAAGGAAGACACAAATAACCTTCCGGAAATTCTAGTGAGAAGGAGGAACTGAAGGGAATCCTTATTAGGCAGTAAATTGTGTTAGGGAAATTGATGGGATTGAAGGCCGATAAATCCCTGGGGCCTGATAGTTTGCATTCCAGAGTACTTAAGGAAGTAGCCCTAGAAATAGTGGATGCATTGGTGATCATTTTCCAACAGTCTATTGACTCTGGATCAGTTCCTATGGACTGGAGGTTAGCTAATGTAACACCACTTTTAAAAAAATGAGGGAGAGAGAAAACCGGGAATTATAGACTGGTTAGCCTGACATCAGTGGTGGGGAAAATGTTGGAATCAATTGTTAAAGATGAAATAGCAGCACATTTGGAAAGCAGTGACGGGATCGGTCCAAGTCAGCACGGATGTTTGAAAGAGAAATCATGCTTGACAAATCTTATAGAATTTTTTGAGGATGCAACTGGTAGAGTGGACAAGGGAGAACCAGTGGATGTGGTGTATTTGGACTTTCAAAAGGCTTTTGGCAAGGTCCCACACAAGAGATTGGTGTGCAAAATTAATTGGTATTGCGGGTAATGTACTGATGTGGATAGAGAACTGGTTAGCAGACAGGAAGCAGAGAGTCGGGATAAATGGCAGGCAGTGACTAGTGGGTTGCCGCAGGGCTCAGTGCTGGGACCCCAGCTATTTTCAATATACATTAATGATTTGGATGAGGGAATTGAGTGTAATATCTCCAAGTTTGCAGATGACACTAAGCTGGGTGGCTGTGTGAGCTGTGAGGAGGACGCTAAGAGGCTGCAGGGTGACTTGGACAGGTTAGGTGAGTGGGGAAATGCATGGCAGATGCAGTATAATATGGATAAATGTGAGGTTATCCACTTTGGTGGCAACAACGCGAAGGCAGAATATTATCTGAATGGCGACAGATTAGGAAAAGGGGAGGTGCAACGAGACCTGGGTGTCATGGTACATCAGTCATTGAAAGTTGTTATGCAGGTATAGCAGGCAGTGAAGAAGGCAAATGGTATGTTGGCATTCATAGCTAGGGGATTTGAGTATAGGAGCAGGGAGGTCTTACTGCAGTTTTACAGGGCCTTATTGAGGCCTGACCTGGAATATTGTGTTCCGTTTTGGTCTTCTAATCTGAGGAAGGACGTTCTTGCTATTGAGGGAGTGCAGCGAAGGTTCACCAGACTGATTCCCAGGATGGTAGGACTGACATATGAGGAGAAACTGGATCGACTGGGCCTGTATTTACTGGAGTTTAGAAGGATGAGAGGGGATCTCATAAAAACATTTAAAATTCTGTCGGGACTGGACAGGTTAGATACAGGAAGAATGTTCCCGATGTTGGGGAAGTCCAGAGCCAGGGGACATAGTCTAAGGATAAGGGATAAGCCATTTAGGACTGAGATGAGGAGAAACTTCTTCACTCAGAGTTGTTAACCTGTGGAATTCCCTACCACAGAGAGTTGTTGATGCCAGTTCATTGGATATATTCAAGAGGGAGTTAGATGTGGCCCTTAAGGCTAAAGGGATCAAGGGGTATGGAGAGAAAGCAGGAAAGGGGTACTGAGGTGAATGATCAGCATTGACCTTATTGAATGGTGGTGCAGGCTCGAAGGGCCAAATGGCCTACTCCTGCACCTATTTTCTATGTTTCTATGTTGTCTTCGCTGGAGCCAGCAAGTACCTGACGAGGCCATAGACGGTGGGCCCACAACTGGTTAGCAAGATAGCTCTGCGCTTATCAGCCAGTGTGGCCAGGTCGTCTCCTGCCAGGTCGTTTGCTGTGAAGAAATGGTCGAGCCACCCCACAAAAGTGTCCCAATCATCACCATCGGCAAACTGCTGCAATGTACCAAGGGTAGCCATTTTCGCGTGAAAGTTCGTAATCTCACCGCCAATTATTGTGTCCTTAGATGATCTAATAATGACTCCACGAGGCAATGCGTTGTACTTGAACTGTAGTGACCTTAGTCCTTTATTTGCTAACTCCAGAGTGAGGATCACATCTGGTGGCCTGCCTTCTATACTAGGCCAGCCACACCTGTACAGGTAACCTACAAGTCTCCCACTGCTGTGCCCTCTGATGGCACACCTTATGATGGTACCAACAGTAGCCATGTAGGATACAAGACAGCTCCGATCTCCTGGGCCTAGAGATGTGACGTCATCGCCGTGCGCATCACCCTTTTGCGAGGTCCTGGCCGTGGTCGTTCAGCCTGGCGTTCTGCTCGAGTACCTACCAGGCTGATCGCGTGGCACCCCTGCTCCCCGATGATCCAGGTAGGTGCCTTTTTCTTTTGCAGAGTTGCCAGCGTGAGCCCTTCCCTTTAATTGAGGGAAGAGCCCTTCTGACGCAGCAGCGCTAAGTGGCCAAGTGCGTAGCGCTGCTGCGGCGTCCGCCCCGTTACCACCCCCAGAAGGTTCCTTCTGAGGAGCAGTAACCCGAATTTATCAAGAGGGGCAAGGCTTCTGCGCCTGCCAATAAGTCTCACGCCTCCTGTGTGTTACCGCCCCCAAACGGGGCGATACTGAATTTCTAAGCCTTTAAGTTTGGATGGGAGAGTTTGACAAACCTATGACAACCTTCAAACAAAGACTGTGGATATAATTTTTACTTCGCAATTTGTGTCTGTACTAATGCAATGCACCAAAATAAAATGTAGCATACGGTAATAAAATCTGATTTAACTTGCCACCGCAAAATGACTTGTAATGTGGTGGAATGATTATCGAAACTTTAATTTTAAAATGATGTTGGTGTTCTGTCACTACTGGAATTTTGCTGAAGTGATTGCACACTCCTAATTACCGAGCATGTTTAAACTTGTTATTCCCACCTTCTTCCTTCCTTCACATCATTAAAGTCTATTTGGAATCTATGCCTTGAGTCACGTGGTCTGCAAGTACACACTGGATAATAGCTGTTTTGTACTGACAAACAAAGAAGTGATTTAATTGAAGATTCTGATGACTTCAGAAACCACAGGAGCAAAGCTCTGCAATTGCACCCATGATTCCCCAAATGGCCCAACAAGGCAAGTTGAGAGCAGAGACAAGATGCTTCCCTAAAGGAGCAGAGACTGGAGGCCATGTCATCTTAGCCTGCTCTCAACACCCTTCACAGAGGGTTCCAGAGTATCCTTGACAGATGCTCAGAAACATGTAGAGCTTACATATCTTTTCTGATGAGGAGCAGTGCATGGCCTATTTTAGAACATACTTTAGATAAAAGTAGATATGAGCAACAAATATGTAAATGTGCTTTATTTAGTTTATGGTAATGAACATATTGCAAGTATTGATTATTATTATCAATAATAACCTATGTTAAACATCTATGTCTATACATATAATGCAAATTAATTTTGTTTCTAACAATAAATTGTTAAATAACATACATTTCAAGCATAAATAGGATTTGTCAGTCCCTAGTATCGAATGTAAAATCCATTGATAGACAGATTCTGTGATGCAGGCCTAAAGGGGCATTATCACCCTGGTGAAGTGACTTACACATTATTTTGCTGGGTTTGTAAATAATGCAATAATGCTAATGCACCACCTGCTGCTTTTTCTATTGTTCAATTGGGACTACATTTTGAATAAGACGGGCCAGGGGCTTGGGAAAGACTAAATTGGCCAGGATTCCTGCTCTAGATTGCTGTCTGGAAACCCTTGCTGAAGAATGTGTGTGGACAGTGGAAGGGGATAGGCTTGCACTCTACTGTGATGTCCTCCACATTCAAATAGGGTGCTGTCAATAAAGGCTGGATTTTCACATGGTGGTTGGTGGGTAAAGTGACCAACAGCAGTCCAGGTAGAGATAGTGGGGGGGAAATGCAGGTCAGGGTGGTGAGGTGCTGGTAGGCTTTACTGCCTAATTTCGCCCCCTTTTCTGCTGTTATTCCCCCACCCCCTGCCATTTCTATTCCATTGAAATGAATAGAATGAATATCAGGTGGGCTCAACAATGGGCTGACAATCTGCACCACCAGATTACCACTGAGGAGGTGAAGACAAAAATTTATCTCAATGTCTTCAGGAGAAAAGGGGTAGAAAACCGATAACTTCTCTTCCCTACACACACTTAATAACCCAAACCCACGCCGCAATAATCAGCTCCCAAAAGGTCAAAGGGTGGGGTGAGTCGAATACAGATTTGGCCAACAGCCACGACGACATCCTCCAATACAGCCTTGGCATTCACGTCGGCTTCAAAACTGCAACACGACTGCCATCGGGAATTTTAAAGTTAAGTGAGGAAAGTTATTTGCAGTCAGTTTCGCCATCAATGGTTGATCTCAAAGTGATTGGGGAGGTCATGACCCCAGCTGACCTCCCACTGCTCCGACAATGCAGCACTCCCTCAGCACTGCATTGAAGTGTCAGCCTAGATTTTTTCCCTTCAGGACTCGATCGAGCCACTCTTGGTGAGGGACATTGAAGTCCCAGAGTACATTCTGTACCCTTGCTACTCTCAGTGTTTCTTCCAAGTGGTGTTCAACATGGGGGGGTGGTGATTGATCAGCTGAGGGAAGGCGGTAGGTGGTAATCAGCAGGAGATTTCCTTGCCCATGTTTGACCAGATGCCATGAGACCTGGTAGATGTTGAGTTGTTGCATTCTGTAGATAGGCGTTCTCAGGCCCAAGTTTCAAGAGGTCCTCAACTATGAGCATCTCATAAGCCACAGCACCTTCCCCTCCTCCCATGTTGCAGCCACTGGCATGTTGTAGAAGCACTTGAGTAGGTAAGAGAGCATTTCAGGCATTGGGGGAATCACAGCACCATGAGAAATATTTATTGACCTTTCTGTAAATCATTAAAACTACAATACAATTTTGTAATTTTTATGTGCAGAGCATCCATCTAGTAGCTGGTGACCTTGTAATGTTAGGTGATATGAATATCAATTTTGATATTTGGTCAGATGCTGTTGATTGTAGGACTAGAACACATTTTGGACGTGACCATTAATGCAGGGGAGCATGTATTGTTCAACTGAAATTCTCTTCAGTAAGAATTTGCTGAACAGCTTTGGTTTCAGGCAACTTCTGCACCATTTTGCTTCCTCGCCATCCTCTATGTCACCCCTATCCTTTCCCTCATCCTGCTGTAAGCCATCCTCTAATGGTGACTCCATGTGTTGTCCCAATGCAGAGCAAAGTTATGCAACATAAAGCAAACCACAATCATATGAACACTCTTGCTGGGCTGTATTACAGAAAACAAACATTATCTCATATAGAAGGTAGGTGGACATTGGAGGGGGTGTGCTTTCCAGTTGCTGTGGTTCTGTTTGATCGCCTTCGTGAGTCGGAAAGGAATTTCTCAAGTTTATTATAAATCGGCATATGGGTTTTTCTCTTTTTAAAAAAATTATCCCAGACGATTCCATGCTGACTCTACTTTACCCATGGATCTGACTGTTGTAGAGTTCTGCAGATGAGCGTGGGTTTCTGAGAGGCAAGTATGCAGGAACTGTCCTTGTCTCCATATAGCCAGTCTTTAACCTGCTGTGCATGGTTAAACAGTGGTGGTTGCAGTGGGGGATTGACACAATATAAAGGCATCAAGGCAGCTCCAGGAAAACGAGCACAGACCTGTTTGACACATATACATATCATCACACATCAATTGTGCATTAATAGAGTGGAACCCGTTGCAATTCATGTGCGTTGTGTGAAAGAGCCCACACGGTGACATGAATGTAGTCAATGATGCCCTGGACTTGAGGGAATCATGCATTATCTATGAACTACCGAACCCTATTCTGCTGCTATGGAGAAAGTGATTAATGAATTTGCTCTAGGAAAGAAGGCATCAACTGTCTGCTTAATAAAAACATGGACTGAAAACTGACTGGTGTTGTTGATATCCCTTATGGCAGTCTGGAAGGAGCCTGAATAAAGAACTTTAGGGCCGCAGTGATCTTGACTGCAACAGGCAATGTTGTGGCAGGTCTTTTTGCAGGATGTGACACCATACCCTGAAGACAATGCCTTTGGCCTTCTAAATGTTTAATTCGAGGAAATTTCGGCTCATCTAGCACTGGATGTCAGACAAGCACTCTGATAACACAGGCAGTGGAGTGGCTGAGAGAGATGGTGGTGAGGTAGAGCTGGATATTGTCAGCGTACATGTGGAATCCGATGTGTTTTCGGATGATCAGAACTTATAATGGAGGCTACAATCACTTTCAAATCCTTTAAGATCTATAAACCCACATGCTAGTGCAAGAAATATATCTCCAAAAGCTCTATACTGCTTTACCTTAATCCCACCCAACCCTTCTCTCAACAACTATCTGCCCCACCTGCGACAGAGTCTGTGGTTCCCGTATTGGACTGTTCAGCCACCTAAGAACTCATGTTAAGAGTGGAAGCAAGTCCTCCTTGATTCCGAGAAACTGCCTATGATGATGAGAGCAGCTAACAATTCCTTTAGTGTTTGGAATGGCTGCTTCTGGACTTCTACCGCCCGTTCCAGACAGGAGCTCCAGCTGCCAGGAATCACACTTCCTGACAATTCAGGTTAGTTGCAAAATCAGCAATAACTGGGTGGGAGGAATTGACATTTTATTTTCCACCCACTAATGCCCCATTTTCAAGCACAAACACGGCTGAATAGAGACTAAAATCACACCCATTGTATTTAAAAGGATGTTGTAAATTAGGGCTGTGCTAACCAATTACTGTCAAACTTAGTCATAATGCACTCTATGGGTAAATGTACAAACCTTCTGTTCAAAGTAAGTTTTTTTGATCCTGGTTGAAGCCCCATTCAATCAGCAGAGAAGCTGCTGAATAAGATAACGCTGCCTGATCAGAGCTTCTTTGTTGGTCTCAATCACTTTGTATTAGGAGTGACTGTATTTGCTCAATTAAAAATTGCAATGATTTAAAACTAAAAGCTATGTACCATTTCACAAATTATAAATATCTTTACAGGAGAACTTGACTTTCCTGTATTTGTTCCTATGAATAGGGATCCTGTCATCAGTACCTTTCTTTCTACTGATCAGTGAAGAACTCATGGGCAAACATGTGAAATCTAAACAGGAGCAGCATGTTATTATTTCTGTTTGGTTCATTATGAGCTTGGTGACATACATGTGAATGGGATAAAAGGTGCGTTTTCAAAATGTTATTTATTGTGGCATTGTGTGCAGACGGAGAGGTTTTGTGGGTTACTTTAACCAGCAAGGAAATATGTATATCCTCACACAACACAAAAGAAAAATACTGCGGATGCTGGAATCTGGAATAAAAACAAAAAATGCTGGAAATCTCAGCGGGTCAGGCAGCATCTGTGGAAAGAAAGCACCTCATGTAACAACGAGTTATATTGGTCTCTGCAACAATTTTAACTATCACAGAAACAAGAACCTGTAAGGTTCTTCTTCATGTTGTCAGGAAACTTTGAATGGATGTAAAGAAAGTTTGTATCCCACATGTCAGACTTTCTAAACACTGCTGTTGAGAAACTAAGGTAAGGGACCGAAATTCAGGCCCGCCAGAAACCTAGTGCACTTACTGTTTTCTAAGTGTTTTCGTCACCGGGTAGGATGAGGTTGACTCTTGATCGATATTCAGCTCTTTGTCCTTTTTTTTGAAGCGGCCAGGAAGTCGGTCATAATGGGGACAGAAGTGCGGCGGTAAGTGCTGTTGAGGAGCGGAAGTGGAGGCGGGACAGATTCTCTGCCACTGTCAGTCAGCAGCGGAGCGGTGATACAAAGAAACATAGAAAATAGGTGCAGGAGTAGGCCATTCAGCCCTTCGAGCCTGCACCACCATTCTGTTGTGTATCTGTAAAGCATGCACTCCCATGTTCCGCCACCAGGGAGCGCATCCCTGAAGTCCCAAGGGATCCCAGCATCCCTTGGGAGCACTGTATATAAGCCGGCCCCTAAAGCCTGTTCCTCACTCTGGAGTGTTTTAATAAAGACTGAGGTCACTGTTACTTTAATCTCCCTGTATGCAGTCTCATCTGTGTTAGGAACACAACAACTGGCGATGAGTATACGAATCCAATGCAAAGATGCAGCAAACTGTAGGCATCCCTGGAGAGGTTCTTGGAGGGTGAGGACTGGGAAGCCTATGTCGAACGGCTAGGCCAGTACTTTGTCGCCAATGAGCTGGACGGAGAAGGAAGCGCTGCGCCTTCTCACGGTCTGCGGGTCACCGACCTACGGCCTCATGAAGAATCTTCTGGCTCCGGTGAAACCCACAGATAAGTCATATGAGGAGCTGTGTACACTGGTTCGGGAGCATCTTAACCCGAGGGAGAGCATGCTGATGGCGAGGTATCGGTTCTACACGTGCCAGCGATCTGAAGGTCAGGAAGTGGCGAGCTACGTCGCCGAGCTAAGGCGACTTGTAGAACAATGTGAATTTGATGGCTACCTGGAGCAAATGCTCAGAGACTTTTTTGTACTGGGCATTGGCCACGAGGCCATCCTACGAAAACTTTTGACTGTAGAGACACTGGCCCTCAGTAAGGCCATTGCGATAGCACAGGCGTTTATGTCCACCAGTGATAACATCAAACAAATCTCTCAGCACACAAGTGCTAGCAATGTTCATAAATTAACTAGAACTGTGTTTGTGAGCAGAAATGTACAGGGCAGAACCCACGAGTCTGCAACTGCCAGCAGGCCTCGGGTGACCCAGATGACTCAGAGTCCCCAACAAAGGATGAATGCAAGGCAATTCACACCTTGTTGGCGTTGTGGAGGCTTCCATTCAGCCTATTCATGCCGCTTCAAAGGATATGTTTGCAAGAGCTGTGGAACAATGGGGCACCTCCAAAGAGCTTGCAAACGAGCTGCAAGCTCTGAAAAACCTGCTAACCACCACGTAGCCGAGGAAGATTGGTCCATGGTGGATCAAAGCAATGTCGAGCCTCAGAGAGAGGAGGCAGATGCTGAAGTACATGGGGTGCACACCTTTTCGACGAAATGTCCACCTATAATGCTAAACGTAAAATTGAATGGCTTACCCGTAGTCATGGAACTGGACACTGGCGCTAGCCAATCCATCATGAGTAAAAAGATGTTTGAGAGACTGTGGTGCAGCAAGGCATTCAGACCAGCCCTGAGCCCCATTCACATGAAACTGAGAACGAACACCAAAGAGCTTATCACTGTCCTGGGCAGTGCCATGGTCAAGGTCACCTACGAGGGCACGGTGCACGAACTGCCACTCTGGATTGTCCTGGGTGACGGCCCCACACTGCTTGGAAGGAGCTGGCTGGGCAAAATCCGCTGGAACTGGGATGTCACCTCGGCCCCGTTTAAACCAGCCTCCAATGGGCAGACAGAGCCTTAAATGAGTCACAGAAGGCTTACTCCAAACCCGCCTGTCGCGAGTACTGCTCAGCTACCGCACGAGATCTCACTCGCTCACAGGGGTGCACCCGGCTGAGCTACTCATGAAAAGGACACTTAAAACCAGACTCTCGCTGGTTCACCCCAACCTGCATGATCAGGTAGAGAGCAGGCGGCAGCAACAAAATGTAAACGATGGTCGCACCACTGTGTCACGGGAAATTGATCTGAATTATCCCTGTGTATGTGCTAAACTATGGACATGGTCCCAAGTGGATCGCGGGCACTGTGATAGCTAAAGAAGGGAGTAGGGTGTTTGTAGTCAAGCTAGACAATGGACAAATTTTCAGAAAGCACCTGGACCAAATGAGGCTGCGGTTCACAGACTGCCCTGAACAACCCACAGCAGACACCACCTTTTTTGAGCCCATAACACACACCCAAAGGATCAACGACACCACGCCGGACCAGGAAATTGAACCTATCACGCCCAACAGCCCAGCAAGGCCAGGCTCACCTAGCAGCCCTGCAGAGCCAACGACATGCCAGCCCAGCGAGGGCACAGCCAACACACCAGAACAGACATTTGTACCGAGGCGGTCCACCAGGGAAAGAAAGGCTCCCGACCGCCTCACCTTGTAAATAGTTTTCACTTTGACTTTGGGGGGGGCAGGGGAGTGACGTTGTGTATCTGTAAAGCATGCACTCCCATGTTCCACCACCAGGGAGCTCATCCCCTGAAGTCCCAAGGGATCCCAGCAATCCCTTGGGAGCACTGTATATAAGCCGGCTCCTAAGGCCTGTTCCTCACTCTGGAGTGTCTTATTAAAGACTGAGGTCACTGTTACTTTAACCTCTCTGTGTGCAGCCTCATCTGTGTTAGGAACACAATAATATCTAACGAACTGGCATCAACAACTCTGAGTGAAGAAGTTTCTCTTCATCTCGGTCCCAAATGGCTTACCCCTTATCCTTAGACTGTAACCCCTGGTTCTGGACTTCTCCAAAATTAGGAACATTCTTCCTGCATCTAACCTGTCCAGAACACATTATGAAGGCTGCATTACTCTGCTGACTTAACATGCATACGATCACCTTGCAGTTATACTTGACTAGTAACTCAGAGGTTCCACCATGACAGATCATGAAACTGAATTCAATAAATCACCAGAAAAATAACCTTGTGGCTTCCAAGTTTGTGTAAAAAGCCATCTTGGTTCACCAATGTCCTTCAGGGAACGGAGCGTGCCACCTCTGCCCAGTCTGTCCTCTATGTTATCTCAGCCCCACACGACATAGTTGACTCTTATTGCCCTCTGAAATTGCCTAGCAAGCCACTCGGTTATAAACAATTACTAGAACGTTCAAAATATTAGCATCAATCTAGGCATTGTATTAGGAAAAAATCTAGGCAATCTAAGTCCAGTCAACCCTGCAAAATGGTGAGGGAACCAACATAAGGAAATAATTTACTTGACCTTGTCCTCACCATCATCATCATCATCATAGGCAGTCCTTCGAAACGAGGATGACTTGCTTCCACGACAAAAAAGGATGATTTCACAGGTGTTTCAATGAAGGACCTAATATTCCAGGTCCTGAACTACATCCTGAAGGGTGGAAGATGCCTGTGTGTGGATTTTTTAAATGTGTGATGGCTGTTGCACACCAGCCACTACACGGACTTGACAGAGCCAGGTCTTGGTCCAGTGGCAAGGGTTATCCAAGACGACTGGAGACCTGCTCTGCTGCATGGACCTACCGCGCACATGTATCGCAGTGTGGGCTGGCCCTTGCTGCCCCTGGTCCCCTGGCCCAGAACTCACACCTCTCCTGGGACCTGAGGGAGCACTGCACTGTCGGAGGGGCAATACTGAGGGAGTGTCGCACTGTCGGAGGGGCAGTACTGAGGGTGTGCTGCACTGTCGGAGAGGCATTACTGAGGGTGTGCTGCACTGTTGGAGGGACAGTACTGAGGGTGCGCTGCACTGTCGGAGGGACAGTACTGAGGGTGTGCTGCACTGTCGGAGGGACAGTACTGAGGGTGTGCTCCACTGTTGGAGGGGCAGTACTGAGGGAGTGCCGCACTGTCGGAGTGGTAGTACTGAGGGAGAGCCACACTGTTGGAGGGGCAGTACTGAGGGAGTGCTGCACTGTCGAAGGGGCAGTACTGAGGGAGCGCCGCAATGTCGGAGGGGCAGTACTGAGGGAGCGCCGCACTGTCGGAGGGGCAGTGCTGAGGGAGTGCCGCACTGTCAAAGGTGCAGTACTGACGGAGTGCCGCATTGTAGGAGGGCAGTACTGAGGGTGTGCTGCACTGTCGGAGGGACAATACTGAGGGTGTGCTGCACTGTTGGAGGGGCAGTACTGAGGGAGTGCCGCACTGTCGGAGTGGCAGTACTGAGGGAGAGCCACACTGTTGGAGGGGCAGTACTGAGGGAGCACCGCACTGTCGGAGGGGCAGTAATGAGGGAGCGCCGCACTGTCGGAGGGGCAGTGCTGAGGGAGTGCCGCACTGTCAAAGGTGCAGTACTGACGGAGTGCCTCACTGTAGGAAGGCAGTACTGAGGGAGTGCGGCACTGTCGGAGGGGCAGTACTGAGGGAGCGCAGCACTGTCGGAGGGGCAGTACTGAGGGAGAGCTGCTGTCTGCCTACAAAAAGCATTGGTAGGAGTGACCACCACACAGTCCTTGTGAAGACAACATCTGATTTCGACAGTTGGGACATCCTTCATTGTGTATCGTTGCACTATCGTTGTGCTAAGTGGGCCAGATTAAGAACAGATCTTACAACAACAACAACAACTTGTATTTATATAGTGCCTTTAACATAGTGAAACGTCCCAAGGCGCTTCACAGGAGTATTATCAGATAAAAGATTTGCCACCGAGCCGCATAAGTAGAAATTAGCGCAGGTGACCAAAAGCTTGGTCAAAGAGATAGGTTTTAAGGAGCGTCTTGAAGAAGGAAAGAGAGTTAGAGAGGCAGAAAAGTTTAGGCAGGGAGATCCAGAGCTTGGGACCTAGGCAACAGAAGGCATGGCCACCAATGGTTGAGCGATTATAATCCGGGATGCTCAAGAGGGCAGAATTAGTGGAGCGCAGACATCTTGGAGGGGGGGGGGGGGAGCGGGGGGAGGTTGTGAGGCTGGAGGAGATTACAAGATAGGAAGGTGTGAGGCCATGGAGGGATCTGAAAACAAGGATGAGAATTTTGAAATTGAGGTGTTGCTTAACTGGAAGCCAATGTAGGTCAGCGAGCACAGGGGCGATGGGTGAGCAGGACTTGGTGCGAGTTAGGATAGCTGAGTTTTGCATCACATTTAGTTTATGTAGGATAGAATATGGGAGGCCAGCCAGGAGTGCATTGCAATAGTCAAGTCTAGAGCTAACAAAAGCAGTGGATGAGCTGAGGCAAGGGCAGAGACGGTCGATGTTACGGAGGTGGAAATAGGCGGCCTTAGGTATGCTGTGGATATGTGGTCAAAAGCTCAGCACAGGGTCAAATATGACACCTAGATTGCGAACAGTCTGGTTCAGTCTCAGTCAGAAGTTGGGGAGAGCGATGGAGTCAGTGGCTAGGGAACGGAGTTTGTTGCGGGGACCGAAAACAATGGCCTCGATCTTCCCAATATTCAATTGGAGAACATTTCTGCTCATCCAGAACTGAATGTCGGACAATCAGTCTGACAATTTCGAGACCGAGGAGGGGGTTGAGAGAAGTGGTAGTGCGGTAGAGCTGGGTCTCATCAGCGTACATGTGGAAGCTGACCCTGTGTTTTTGGATGATGACACCAAGGGGCAACATGTAGATGAGAAATATCCTTGGGGACACTAGAGTTAATGATGCGGGGGCGGGAAGAGAAGCCATTGCAGATGATTCTCTGGCTACGATTAGATAGATAAGAATGGAACCAGGCAAGTGCAATCCCACCCAGCTGGACGACGGTGGAGAGGCATTGGGAGAAGGATAGAGTGGTCAACCGTGTCAAAGACTGCAGACAGGTCAAGAAGGACGAGGAGGGATAGTTTGCCTTTGTCACAATCACAAAGGATGTAATTTGTGACTTTGATGAGAGCCATTTCAGTGCTGTGGCAGGCGTGGAAACCGGATTGGAGGGATTCAAACATGGAATTGAGGGAACAATGGGCCTGGGCCTGTCAAGCCAAAAGACACATCACTTAAGCAGATTTTAAATAAGTTAGAACAGCACAACAGTCATGAGCCCCTGGAAATTGCTGAAAGGTACTGTTTCGGAATATGAGATCAATTTATTGACGAAAGTATCAGTGAGTACATTGTAGCATTAAAGAAGCTATCTATTCACTGTCATTTTGGAAACTTTTAGGACCAGGCTTTGCGTGACCGCTTTGTTTGTGGGATGAAAAATGATGCGATCAGAAGAAAGTTATTGACAACTCCTAACTTGACTTTTGATTTAGCTTGTCAGACAGCTATTTGGACCATTTCCAGTCGTCAGACAACCAAGGTGAATAGCCTGCAGGTTAAAAGTAAAAGGCAGTTGGGCCCCAAGGTCTCAGTAACTGGCAATGGTAACAGAGTATTGAAGTCATGCTATCAGTGCCTGGGACAACACATTGCTCAAAGTTGTCCACATATGAAGGCAGAGTGTTTCTTCTGCATGAAAACTGGGCATCTTGCGAAGGCATCTCGACTGAACAATGAACCAACTTTCAAGGCTATAAATAGAAATCCCCAGAGACTATGTAGTGTGGAAGAAAAGCAACAGAATGAAGAGTACACATCATCAGGAGCACGAGGGTATCTAACAATGATTCAAAGTGTATTATCCATGTAGATGTTGCAGGAACCAAGATACCCATGGAAATCGATACTAGTGCATCCGTGAGCATAGTACCAGAATCGCCATATCTCGACAAATTGCGTGATTTCCCATTGGAGAAATCCAAGATAGAGCTGCAAGGTTACTCAGGAGAGAACATTGCTGTGGTAGGTCGTATCCATCATAGGTGGTCCCTCGAACGAGGATGACTTGCTTCCACACAAAAAGGGATGAGTTTATAGATGTTTCAATGAAGGACCCGATATTCCAGTCCTGAACTCCAGGGTGGAAGATGCCTGTGCGTGGATTTTTTTAATGTGTGGTGACCGTTGCACATCAGCCACAACATGGGTTTGACAGAGCTCGGCCTTTATCCAGTGGCAAGGGTTAACCAGGATGATTGGAGACCTGCACTGCTGCACGTACCTAGTGCGCACACAAATCGCAGTATGGGTTGGCCTATATTGGCTCTTCTGGGCCTTGATGATGTCACCCAGTCGCCCACCTCAAAGTCGTCGCACACTTGGGACGACTCGTGCTGGAAGCTGTAGTGGCATGCTCCAGCTCTTTATACTCCCGACCTCCGGTGGTGTCCTCTCGCAGGTCAGGGTGGCCCACAAGGGTAGGTCATATCACCGTACCAGTGAAATACAAGGATCAGTTTCAGAGCTTGCCTTTCTTAGTAGTGGCAGGAGGCAAGCCTGCCTTACTAGGAAGAAATTTGTTGGGATCACTGAAGCTGGATTGGAGTGAGATTTTTCGTGTTGAAACAAGATTTGCATTGAAGGATGATGTCATCGAGAAGTATCCAAAGGTGTTCTGCGAAACAGGCAGTCCGATCCAAGCCTTCAAGGCAAGTGTCAGAGTACAGAAGGACGCTAGACCAGTTTACTGCAAGCCACGTCTGTACCATATGCACTCAAGGAGAAAGTTGAGCAAGAACTCAAAAGACTAGAGACTGAGAACATTATCTCTAAAGTAGATCTATGTAATTGGACTACACCCATTGTTGTTGTACCTAAGGTTGCGTTGCGTGGTGATTATAAAGTAACCGTAAACCAGGTTCTAGAGGGTAATCTCCCCAATACATTGCCAAATGTAGAAGATTTGTTCTTAACACTGACAGGTGGTCAGATCTTCTCAAAGTTGGATCTTACAAATGTCTACTTATAACTTGAACTAGATGAGGAGTCCAAGTCATGCTTGACTTAAATACTCATCTACGCTTATCAATTTAATAGGCTACCATTTGGAGTGTCTTCCGCCCCTGTTATATTTCAAGGTATTGAAGGGGTAGTATGTTATTCAGATGACATTCTAATTTCAGCACCAAACAGCCAAATCCATAATAACATATTGAATGAAGTGTTCAAACGGCTAGAGAAGCACAGAGTACGAGTGACTGCTCGTAAGTGTGAGTTATTTCAAAACTCAGTGGAGTACTTGGGGCACAGAGTAAACAAAGATGGTTTACATCCAACCAAGGGCGAAGCTGGATGCAATTAGAAATGTACCCACTTTAAGAATGTCATCAGAACTTCATCATTTTTGGGACTTTTAAACTATTATGGTAAGTTCCTACCAAATTTGGCTACAGTGTTACATCCATTGAATGAGCTGTTGAAAAAACAAGTCCTGTGGAAGTGGTCAGAAGAATGCGGCGCAGCATTCAAGGAGTGTAAAAGCCAATCGGTAGAGAGCACCATGTTAGTTCACTATGGTGTATCGAAGGAGATCAAACTAGCATGTGGCACCTTTCCATATGGAGTTAGGGCAGTGATCTCTCATGTATTACATAATGGGGGGAGGAGGGACCAATTGCTTTTGCTTCACGCACTCTCAGTGTCAATGAGCTTAATTATACTCAAATCGAAAAGGAAGCTTTGGCATTAATTGTTGGGGTCAAGAAGTTTCACAAATACTTGTATGGTTGTAAGTTTACCATAGTTACGGACCATAAGCCCCTGACAGCAATCCTCCATCCAAAGTCCCCAGCCCGAATGCAGAGATGGGCTTTGATTTTGTCAGAATATACATATATTGAATACAGACGATCAGCTGATCACAGTAATGCTGATGCTATGTCTAGATTGCCTTTGCCATCACAAGTTACACCCGATAGGGAAGAAGTGTTCTATTTTTCATATATTGATGAACTGCCAGTCACAGCTGAAGAGATTGGTAGAGCAACCAAACTGTGACCCAGTTAAGTCAAAGGTGAATGATTATACTGCAAATGGCTGACCAAACCAGGTATCAGGGAAAGATATTCATCCATTCTTCATTCGTAGGAATGAATTATCAGTCGATAAAGATTGTATCATGCGGGGTGCAAGAGTGGTTATACCAAATAAATTTAGGTCCAAATTATTAGGAGATCTTCACGACTAGCACCTGGCAATGTCTTGACCAAGAGATTTGCACGGAGTTACTTATGGTGGCCAGGTCTAGATAAAGATTTGAATACTTAGTTAGTCAGTGTACTGCATGTCAATCGGAAAGCAAGAAACCACCATCAGTGCCATTACAGCCATGGAAATGGCCTCCCAGGATGTGGCAAAGATTACATATCAATTTTGCTGAACTAGAAGGACAGCAATTGTTCATTGTGATTGATAGCCATTCGAAGTAGGTAGAAGTGTTTCCAATACGGAAAATAACAGGTAAAACATTAGACATTTTGCGAAGATTATTTTCTTCATATGGCCTCCCAAATGAAATTGTGTGTTTGATAATGGACCACAATTTTGTTCTGAAGAATTTGCACAGTTCACAAGCAAAAATGGTGTGAAACATACCAAGGTTCCACCATACCACCCCGCTTCAAATGGTGCAGCAGAGCGCACAGTACAAATTGTAAAATGTACCTTCATCAAATAGATGTTGGATCCAAATCCAAAGAAACAAAAGTTGTCATTGGACCACAAATTGGCTAATTTTCTAATTATGTATCGTAATACTACTCATCATCATCATAGGCAGTCTCTCGAAATCGAGGAAGATTTGCTTCCACTCCTAAAGTGAGTTATTTGGTGGCTGAACAGTGCAACACGAGAGCCACAGACCCTGTCACAGGTGGGACAGATATTCATCGGGGGAAGGGGAGTGGGTTGCACTGATTTACCACACGCTCTTTCCGCTGCCTGCGCCTGATCTCTTCATGCTCGCAGTGTTGAGATTCGAAGAGCTCAAAGCCCTCCCAGATGCACTTTCTCCACCTAGGGCAGTCTTCGGCCAGAGTCTCCCAGGCGTCAGTGGTAATGTCACACTTCACCAGTGAGGCTTTGAAGGTGTCCTTGTACTGTTTCCGCTGCCCATCTTTGGCTCGTTTGCCATGAAGGAGCTCCACATATAGCAGTTGTTTAGAGTCTCGTGTCTGCCATGTGAACTAAGTGGCCTGCCCAACGAAGCTGATCTAGCGTGGTCAGTGCTTCAATGCTGGGGATGTTAGCCTGGGCGAGGACACTGATGTTGGTGCGTGTGTCCTCCCAGGGGATTTGCAGCATCTTGCGGAGACATCATTGGTGATATATCTCCAGCAACTTGATGTGTCTTCTGTAAGCCGTCCATGTCTCTGACCCATATAGGCGGGCGGGAATTACTACGGCCCTGTAGACCATGAGCTTGGTGGTAGGTTTGAGGGCTTGGTCTTCAAACATACTTTTCCTTAGGCGGCCGAAGGCTGCACTGGCGGTGATGTTGAATCTCTGCATCAATGTCTGCCTTTGTTGACAAAAGGCTCCCGAGATATGGGGAGTGGTCCACGTTGTCAAGAGCCGCGCCGTGAATCTTGATGACTGGGGGGCAGTGTTGTGCGGCGAGGACAGGTTGGTGTAGGACCTTTGTCTTACGGATGTTAAGCGTAAGGCCAATGCTTTCATATGCCTCAGTGAATACATTGATTATATCCTGAAGTTCAGTCTCCGAATGTGCGCAGACGCAGGCGTCGTCCGCATACTGCAGTTCAACGACAGAGGTTTGGGTGATCTTGGATACTACTCATACAACTCATATACTACTCATATACTACTCATATACAACTACTGGTAGATCACCAGCAGAGTTGTTTCTCAAATGACAGCCAAGAACCAGATTCTCGTTGTTAAAAACCAAACTTGGCACAACCTGTAGAAGAGAAACAATTAAGACAGAAAGAGAATGATGATAGAGGTAGAGTAAGAAAGAGAAGTGTGAAATTAAATCAGAAGGCGAGAGTGAAGAACCATCACCATAAATGGTTAAACTGGTTACCAGGAAGAGTGGTGAAGATATGTGGTCCTTGCACATGTTTGGTCAAGATGTTTGATAATGGACAGGTTAGGTTTGTTCACATTGATTATATTTTACCTACAAATGTGGAAGGAGTTGAAGCTTGGAATGATTTGATTATTTCTGACTCATCAAATAGTTTTGATACAAGTAGAGTACTAGTAGCATATCCTACATCAAATGTACTGGAACCAAGTCCAAGAGAAAGTCAGAATTTAAGTCTGAGTCCGAGTCAGGCAGACAAACAGTCTGAAGTTGTAGAGAGTTCAAATGTAAATCAAGGGCATCCCTTGGAGGAAAACTTTCCTCAGGATCAGTCTAGAATGAGTCTAATTTTGACACCGTGTTTGGAAGGTTCTGTTCGAGAGCAAAATATTCTTTTCGAAACAGAAAACAAGTAGTTAAGCTTGATTTGTAAATATGGCAAAATAAGTCTATATCCTTTGTCATGTATAACCATGCAAGTTATGTATGATGATTGTTTGTTATAATTACTTCTTCATTAAGGAGTGGGAAGTGTAATATATATAGCTCCACCCAGTGGACTACTGTGGTTATGCAGCCATTGCTGTTTACAACAATAAAGAGGGAACAGGTCACCTGACAGGTTCCTGAAGTTATAAGCCATCTTAAAGCCTGTGTGTGTGTGAGGTTGTACAGAAGATATCACAATAACATTTTTATGGTAATTGGTTGGGTGGTAGAGAATGAGGGCTGGATTTTCGGCTTTCCTCATTTCAGGACGGTAATAGCGGCGGGGCAGTAAAGTTTGCGCCCGGGAACAGTTTACACCTCAGTCAGCAAAATTGTGCAGCTGGGCCCTGAGTGTGGGGTGGAGTGCTGAGGGAGGTGTTGCACACCTCTCTTAGGGCGCTACGCTGGTTGAGCATGCGAAAATCCCGAGCTAAACAACCAGCCTTGGAGCGCTCAGAGAAACCTGGGGAGAAAAAAAAACCTGGGAAACAAACATCAAAAACATTCCCAATAAATAACTCACGCCACCACAACATAAATTGCAAAAAAAAAACAATCACACTTACCTGAGGTTGGCATTACTTACCTCATTGCAGCCCGCTTTCACAGGCAGTCCCAGCATGGCGCTACGGATCGGGCAGGAGTCAAAAATCAAGCTGGTGTCGCAACCAGGGGCGTTGCACACCGGCTCGCCTCTTCCGGGTGAAAATGCTCCACGCCCGCCAAAACCGGCCTCGAAAAACCCTGGCGGGGTACTGGAAGCTGGCTGCCCACCGGGAAGAGCTGACCGCTGTCATTGCCACCCCTCCGGGGCGAAAAGAGGCAACAACAAGTGGAAAGTCCAGCTCTGAGAATTTTAAATGAGAGGTGAGTGGGGTGGAATAGGTGATATGCTGTAAGGAGGAGTAGGGGGAACAGACCAAGGTGTGATTTGCTGATGAGAGCCACACCACTACCATGGCAGTCTGAGTGGGGCAAGTGGTGGAAGGTATAGCCAGGCGGGGATGCTTCATTTAAGGGTAAGGTGCCATTGCCCCTCAACCAGGTTTCCGTCAGGGCCATGATGTCGATGCCTTCATCCAAGATAATCTCATGGATGGGTAGGACCTTGTTTGCAAGCGAAGTCGTTCTGGAGGGAGATGCGGAGTCAGTGATGGCTGCCCGCATCCAGAGGGTCAGCGCTGGGGCAGGGAGGAGCTTGGCAAGATTAACCTCCAGTGGATGCACTGGGTGGGAAGGCCGGCAAGAGAGTACGATGGGACAGTTGGGGTTTCTGCTTATAAGGAGGCAGCGACGAGTGCCTCGATGGGCTTTTGGTCGGATGAGAAGAGAGGTATAGAGGGAAGCTGTAGGCTTATCTAGGAGGGGGTCAAGCCTGGGACAGCGGCAGGAAAGTAGGAAGGTTGAAGAGTAATGAAGGATTGGGGTAGGGATTTGGGAGGGCAGAGTATCCGAGAGAGGAAAGCAGAGCCCAAAACTGGCCAGTAGCAACAGCAGAATTGTATGTCAACACTGCCTCATGGCCTGGCACATCACTCTGTCCTCAATCATCATCAAGCCGGGAGATAATGTGGAGCGTAGGTCTGGCAGGAGTAGCATCAGGCATACATTAGAATGAGATACAACCTAACGCTACAATAAAGGACTGCATGCTGCTAAATACAAAAATCAGATTATTATAGACAGAGCTAAGTTGTCCCACAATCTCACAACAAAGCTCTGCAGTCCTACCATATCCAGTCAAAAATGGTGGTGGTCAATCAAGCAACTAATAGGAGGAGGAGGCTCAGTGAACATCCCCATCCTCAACCTTTGGCGAACCCAACATGTGAGTGCAACAGGCAAGACAGAAGTGTCTGCAAAAGTCTTTAACCAAAATTGCCATGTGGACATTTCTACTCTGCCTCCTTCCAAGGTCCCCACCATCACAGATACCAGTGTCCATCCAATTCAGTTTACTCCACGTAACGTTAAGAAGCAGCTGAGTGCATTGACATGGAAATCCCAGCTGTAGCACTGAGGACCTGTGGAACAGAGATAGCTACTCCCCTAGCCAAGCTATTCCAGTACAGCAATAACCCAGCAATGTGGAAGATTGGCCCAGATATGTCCTATCCATAAAAAAAACAGGATAAATCTAACCCGGCCAATTACTGCCCTATCAGCATCCTCCCAAATATCAGTAAAGTGATGAGAGGCATCATCAATTGTGTTATCAAGCAACAGTGACTCCCCAACAACCTGCTCATTGATGCTCAGCTTGGGATGCGCCAGAACCACTCAGATCCAGACCCCATGATAGCTTTGATCCAGATATGGACACAAGATTTGAATAACAGTGTGGAGGTGATAGTAGCTGACATTGACATCAAGGCAGCATTCGATTCAGGTATGGCACCAAGGAGCCCAAACAAACTGATGTCAATGGGGGTCAAAGTGGCTGTGGTTGTCGGAGGCCAGTCATCTCAGCCCCAGGACATCACAGCAGGGGTTCCTTAGGGAAGTATTCTTGACCCAACCACCTTTAGCTACTTCATTAATGACTTCCTTCCATCATAAGGTCAGGAATGGGGATGTTTGCTGACAATTCCATAGTGTTCAGCTCCATTCGTAACTTCGCTGATAATGAAGCAGCCTACAGAAGGAGCTGAATAACATCCAGACTTGGGCTGACAAATGGCAGATAACATTTGTGCTAAGTGCTAGGTAATGACTATCTCCAACAAGAGGAATTCCAGCCATCTCCCACTGACCTTCAATATCACCACTATCACTGCGTCTTCCACCATCAACAACCTAGGGGTCACCATTAACCAGAAGATTAACTGGATTGACCATATCAACAGAGTAGCTTATGAGTGGCTCATCTCCTGATCCCTCAAAGATTTTCCATCATTTACAAGGCTCAGGCCAGGAGGAGTGTGATGGCATACTCACCACTTGCTTGAAAGGGTACAGCCGTACCAAGAAACTAGACATTATCCAGGACAGAACAGTTTGTTTGACAGGCGCTCTTATCATTGGACTCAATATCCATCCCCTTCATCACCGATGAACTGTGGCTGTAACATGCATGATCTACAGGATATATTGCAGCAACTCACCAAGGTTGCTTTGACGACATCTCCCTCCCTCTGTGAGCTCTAACACAGAAGGACAAGAGCAGCAATATTGTGGGAACTCCATCACTTCCAAGTTTCCCTCCAAGTCACATACCATCTTAATTTGGACATATAGAGCTGAATCTTAACCCCCAAAAATGGGTGGGTTGGAGTCAGGTGAGATGTTAACTTTAAAAATCTCAAACCCGACCCCAACCTGCCTTCAACCTGCCCACTTCCAGGTTTAACAGAGGTGAGACAAGGGGCGGGCAACCAATCCGCTCCCAAGAGGTGGCTTGGTCAATTAAATATTTTAATGAGGCTGGCAGCCTCTGAGTTAACCCTGGCCGACCAGGTTTCCCAGGCCTCGGATCCCGGCAACTGAAGGGAGGCGAGGACAGCTTCGGGAAGAATGTAAGTGATTGCCCCCAGCCCCCAAGCTCCCTCACAATCCTATCAGACCCCAGCCACCCCGGGTCGGGGATCAGCCACCTCTCTCCATGCGCCCACTAGCAGCAGCAGGCGGCCTTCCGGGCGGAAAACCTGTCAAAACTCCACAGCATTTCTAGGTTTCCCGACAGAAACTCTACCCCCAGCCCATGTAGCCCGCCCCGTCAAGATTCAGCTCATACTGCTATTGCTTCATTGTTATCTGATCACTATCGTGGAATTTCCAAACAGCATTGCTGGAGAATCAGCATCATAAGGACTGCAGCAGTTCAAGGAGAAAGCTCATTGCTGCTTTATCAAGGCAACTAGGGATGATCAATAAATGTGGCCTTGTTAGTATTGGCCACAGTCTTTTTGCTTTTCCTGTGCATGTGTTGTCTAAAGAAACTAATGGAACAAAGTCCCCCTTGCTGTATATTTATTCAGACACTAAAAGAACTAGCAGGGTTTTTAAAAAATGCATTCTCGCCATATGGGCGTCACTAGCAAGGTCAGGATTTATTGCCCATCCCTAATTGACATTGAGAAGGTGGCAGAGGTGGTTCTTCAACCACTGCAGTCCATGTGATGAAGGTACTCCTGGTTTCTGCTGGAACAAAGACAATGTGGTGATTGTGTGACTTGTAAAAACCAAAGGATTTTCCTGCAAAAACAATGTGTACTGCCATGTAATAGTTATAGTACTGGACTAGCAGTCATGAGTTCCAATGTCACCATGGCAGTTATGAAAGTGAATTCTATAAATCTGGTAATTTGAGCAAAAAAATGACCTCAACATCTGCCAGACTGTTGTAAAAACCGAGCTGATTCACTACTGTCCTTCAAAGAAGGGAACCTGTCACCCTTATATGCTCCAGTACAATATGTGATTGACTCTTAATGATGTCTGAGGAGACCCAGCAAACCATTCAGTTGCCAGGGAAACTGGGAATGGGCAATACATGCGGCCTTGCCAGTGTTGTCCACATCACAAGAATGAAAAAGAAATTCACGTTTATAAAGACAAATATGATACTTTAGCAACAAAGATGATTCAAACATATTAATGAGAGGTTTGTGGATAACTTAGATGGAATTAAGGATGAATTCAAGTATGAATATGATTAACTGCTGTAAATAGCAGCTTGAAGTAGGAAATTAAGCATGATTATGCCCTACTGCAAGCAATCACTATCTACACTTACAACGATGACTTATTTTGGCACAAATGGGCCACTGGAGATAAATATTGATGCAAGTCTAGTAGACGTAAGAGTCTTACTTGTGAAAAAAAATGAACTTGGTGCAGATAGGCCTATCATCTATTGTAGTAATTCATTCAATTTTACACATCACAATCTTTTGATCACTGCATTTTCCAAGACACAGTCTAAACTTTTTTTTAGGACCCACTGCTGGTTGATGGAAGACCTGTCTTATGACAATCATTATCTATTGTCTTGCATCTGACAATTCTGTGGACTATTTGTCACAACACTCAGATCCTGATGCTGTAATGAGACATTATTTGGAGAGCTGAGGAACTAATTTTATAGCTCAACTTTCTACACTCAGCAACAACTTGTATTCATAAAGCACCTACAATATAGAAAAACATTCAAGCGGCTTTACAGAAGCGTAAAGGAAAACTGTCTTTCAGGCCAAAGGAGATATTAGGAGAAGTAACCAAAAGCTTAGTCAAAGGAGAATCCTAATAGACAAGAGGGAGGCGGCGAGCCAGGGGGTTTATAGGGAGAAATGCCAGAGCATGAGGCCTAGGCAGCTGAAGACCCAATTGCTAATAGTGGGGCAAAAGGAGCGGGTGCAGAAGAGTGTGGAGTCAGTGGAACTGAGAGCTTAAGGGAGGAGGAGGTTATAGCACTGGATAAAGTTACAGAGATAGGGAGGGGTGAGGCCATGGAGGAATTTATGCGCAAGGATGAGAATTTTAAATTTGGGGTGTTAAAAGTTTGGAAAGCAACATAAATGAACGAGGACAGGGATGACTTGGCACGGGATAGGATTCGGACAGCAGAGTTTTGGATCAGCTTAAGTTGATGGAAGTGGAGGATGGGAAGTCAGCCAGGAGAGCACTGGAATAGTCGAGTATAGAGTTGACAAAGGTATGAATGAAGTAATCACTTAAGGCAATTACTCTAACTCAGGGGTGCCCAATCTGGACCTTTTTTTTCTGGTTAGCCAGATTGCTTATATATAACCCATTTCCATGCTTCACGTCTCTAAACCAAACTGCTGAGAAATCTACACAAGTACAATATGGAGTGTATACTCTCTTTCTCTAGGGTCACATCCCATTTACCGAAGTACAGAAAGCTTTGGCATAGGTTGGTGAGCAGCAGTTTAGGGACCCTCAGATGTGGATATCTGTCCCTCCTGCTCTCACTAATAACCAAGTTGGCTGGTTAGTTATGCACAGTGCCCTGTACTGCAGACCTGCATTCCCCAAGTACTGAATTACTAAATCTGCTACAGAAGGTCAACTTGGTTTAGGGTTGCCAATTCTGATTGCATATATTCCAGGTTTCATCACAAAACCTCCTGCTGCCAATTGCCCCGCCCCCAGTCACCCAAAACATTCCACCTTCCCACACCAGTTGGAAAGCGAAAAGACTCATTACCCAATTGGTTAATTCTTGACTGTCAGCCACACAGCCTTTTTTCCCCCACATTTCCAATATTTTTAGAACTAATAAACAAGTGCTCAAAGAAAATGAAAAAAAAACCTTTTTTTTTAATGCCCCATTGATTTTTTTCCAGGTTTCCTCGCAGCAGTGTCCCGGAGATTAATCTTCAATTACTGCAAACTCGAGGTCAATTCTGGAGAGATGGCGACCCGAACTCAGTTCCAATCTATCACTGCCAAGTGATTCACCTTGGTGCCAACTGGACCTCACAGAGACCTCACTTACCTCCCTGCATAGAGGATAGGATAAATACGCAAGCATTTTATGAAGGGTTACCATGTATGACCACTGCCAGCCCTCCAAATTATACGGATCTGGAAAAAAAAATCCTGTACATGGGAACGTATGTGATTGTCATCACGGCCAACCATAATTAACGTACATCATCCATCTCAATCCAATAAAACGATAAGATTAACACAAGCACCAATAGTCGCCGTGCGAGAGGCGGGATTTCCTGTTGTCAAATTAGGCTGATCGACCACAAAAGCAACCCAACCCAGCAATACTGCACAAACACACAGCCTCAGGCTATTTCTTGAGTTGTCGGTTCACGGACAAGCTTGGGCGGAAGGTTAGGTTTCTGGAACAACAACAACAACAACAACAACAACAAAGCTGCTGCTGCATTTCCTGGGGAGAAGTGGCTCTGATCACAGAATAGAACGCGGAGCAGTGGAAGGTTCTTAGTGAGAATGTAACGCTGGAGATAGCCGTTCTATTCTGGACTGTTGGGCAGGGGGAACCTTCGAGCAGTAAAGGACGAGGCTGCTCCTGGTGTTTTAAATTGGCGCCGGCTCTATTTTAATTGCAGGCAAGTGACGGTTGCAACCGGCTTGGCCTATGTTGTCAGTACCGACAAGCCGGAATGAAATCGTTCTCCTTTCTTCATTACATCCAAATCTTTAGCATTTTTTTTTCTTTTTACCAACGTTTCCCCCACCCACAAAATGTTATCAAACATATCTTATAACAACCACCCCTGATATTTCTTGTATTTGTCGATTTAAAGAGAGGGAGGAACAAAAAAAGGATGTAAACAAACTCTTGCTGAGAAAAGAGAAGTGCATTATTACCCAGGACAAATAAATGGGGTATTTAAATAACTGCCCATTTCAGGGGGAATTTATAACATTTTGGTTAAAATCGTTGAGCAGGTTATTGTGACCCGTTAAAACCTGAGAATTTGTTTTATTGTTGTTGCAAAATTCAGCACCTTTTATAATAATATTGGAAAGTGACCCACGAGAAAAACACATATGACGTTGAGCAGGACTTCGAAATATGGTTGGTGGGTGATACAAACCAGCTGATTTGTTTCTCCCCACCCCCTTCTTCTTCGTCTGGCGACCAGTGGGATAATTTCTGGGAAAGGAGATGTTTTTTGGTTGGTTTGACGTTGTGTTGCTGTGTAAGAATCTGGGAGCTGTGACCTGGATTTAGCCTATCCAGCCGTTGGAAGAGAGAAAGAGTGGAGAGAGAGAGAGAGAGAGAGAGAGGGTGGGAGCACAAGGCAAGCGCTCTGTAAACTGAAACCTCAGGCTTGTCTGGGGAACTGCAGGAGGACGGCAACAACCCGGGCTGTCCACAGGCAAACATCCACACGGACACCCCCCCCCACCCCCCCCCCCTCTCCCCACACACACACACACACACACAGTCCGACATCCTGGAGACACTGCAAAAAAAACAACAAAACAAAACAAGACCGTTTCCAGTTGGACTTGCATCTGCCCCTGAGAGAGGTAAGAAAGCGGCTTCAGCTCGTTTTACTTGCGCAGCTTGGAGGAATTGGCTGAATATGTTCAGCCTGTGTGCAACTTGTTTCTCCTCCTAAAGTTAAGTGAACATTTCGGGGTATTTTATATATTATTTGAAACATTATTTCGTCTGTACTTGGCAGTTGCCTGGGATTTGCTTTCGGTTGAGTTGAATTCTGGTGTCTGCTGAGTTTTTGTTTGCAATGAGCTGTTGTATTTCGGTTTTATTTATGACCAAGGCCTAGGGAGAAAGATGATCCCACCCCCCCCCCCTCTCCTCAACCGGCGGACAACGTGGTGAAAAATGAAAGTCACTACCTTCCACCACACCCCCCCCCCCCTTCTTAATATATTTTAAACATATGTAAATATATATTAGCAAATCCTGCTCGTTTGTCAGTGCAGAAGAATTATGCTTTAAAGTTAGGGTCCACACAGCAAAGATTTTTAAAAGGAAAATGACAGCCCTTTTGAAACTTGAGGTGTTTGCTGTGGTGGCAGAGACTTGGATCTCTGATCTGGCCTCTAATTGTGAAATAACTCCACTGGAACATTTTTTTAAATTACTGTTTCTTTTTAAAAGACTTAAAATCATATAGTGTACTTTAAATTTGAAGTTGCTGTATTTTCTTTTGGGAATTAACTATTTATGCAAATAATATACAAATGCATACCAGAGCTCGATTGAGCAATTGATTGTGGGAATACTTTCTACTGTAAGTGGTGGAACAGACCTAAAAAGAATGCTGTGTTGATCGTTACTAGTCCACCCCTGCAAAAATGTTAATTATGGGTTTTAATATAGTCTGTTAATTTATCCCTTACTCGAACACAATTAATACATTTGTGAGGTTATTTTATCGTATGGCATTTTATTTATATTTTAATGAATAGAATTGTCATTATTGGACTGAGAATTTGACTGCTCAGTCAATGATAAGGATACACTTTAGCCATTGAGTGGTAATCTTAGTAAATGTTTACTTCTGAATTAATTATTGTAGTTATATGGATATTCTCCTTCTATTCTTGACTTATACAGTACTAATGCTGGAGTATGGACTATATCACTGAGCCTACTAGCATAGGGAAATAATGCATGCGTACAACATGTTGTTAAATGTCCAGGTGATTTCCATGTGGTCAACAGATATTCTAAAGCTTTTTCATAAAAGCCTCTGGCACTTAAATATTTTATGAACTCATAAATTAGTGAGACAAATAAGTTTCTTAGAAACAGAAATTAAACCGATCATACGTTGCTCTGACATGCACTTGCATTTAATTCCTGTTACTGGATAAGGCCAGATGCAGATTATCTGAAAAGGGTGTCTGGTCCAGAGAAGAAAGACCATTCTGAGCTTTCTTTTATCCCCACTCAACACACGTGTTATACAATTTGTGTACACTAACTAGAGCACTGAAATCTGTCTGCAATGACGACCTTCAGAGCAGACTTAAAATGGTCTTAATAGATAGGTAGCTTCTTAATGTTGGATTACATGGCACTGGAAGAAAAACGAGTGTTGCATTTACATAGTACTTTTATCACACCACTTAAGGATCTCAAAGTGCATCAGATGCAATCGGTTACTTTTTGGAGCGCAGTGACCATTATGTTGGTTGGCACATCATCTATGCTGCATACTGTAAGATCGCACAAACAGCAGTAAGAAGAATGTCCAGCTAATTTGTTTTTGGTGGTGGTGTTTGAGGAAAGAGTATTGGGAGGACACCAGGGATGTTCTCTGCTCTGAGTATGCCATAATGTTTTTAATGCTTACTTGAATCTCCAGACTAGGCAGTCTGGGCCTTAATTTGGAGTGCCAGTTTATTTTATGTGCTTAAATCCTGAAGTACGGCTTGAACTGCCAGCCTTCTGAGGCTAGAGTGCTACCAAGTGAACCAAGTTGTTGTTGTATGTTAATGGTAAAGTGTTGTTTAGGATCAAATTCTCTATATTTATTTTCAAAACTTCGATTTCATTCTTGAAGGTGGTTTTTCCTGTGCCACTTTAGGTAATTATCAATTCATTGTTTTACAATAAATGCACTGTACAAAGATAACAGAACAGTTAATGGTTTAAAATAGGGATATTTGTACATCTCTTCTGCCTTCCACTCTATCTCAAACCTTCACTTTTGTTCTTTCCTCCCCTCCACCCCCTTACCTGCCTCTACACTTGTTTAAAAACCTGTTACATCTCTAACTTTTTTACAGTTCTGGCAAAGGGTCATCGACCTGAAATTTTAATTCTGTTTCCCTCTCCACAGATGCTGCCTGACCTGTTGAGTATTTCCAGCATTTTCTGTTTTTATTTCAGATTCCAGCATCCGCAGTATTTTGCTTTTATATTTATATATTTTGAAATTTAAAAAGAGTACATTTACATGCTTTTGAGAATATATATATCCTGTACACTGAGCTGCAGTTGGAATAGGCAGATTGTCCTTGGGGATACAAAATGATGTCAATAATTGCTACTTATTTTCTTTATTTTTAAGTTAGGAATGAAACTATTTTTACATTCATTTATAGATAAAAATATTAATGTTAAACTTTCAAACATTTTTAGGTGGTTGCGTCAAAGATGATGCATTAGAGATGTTTTGATTGGTATCCTTCAGTCTGTGCAGGATACAAGTTTGTATCCACCAGACTGAGTTATTTGTCAAGTGTAACTCTCTCAAATATGTTAGTAAGGAGGATTATGCAAAAAATGAACTGTAAAGCTGAAAAGATAGGCAACTGTATAATCATTTTCATTAGCTCCAACAAGCTTGGATTGCACACCATGTGTGTGTACAGAAATAGTTTTGTAGAACCTTCAGCTCTTTGTGCAAAAATATACACCTAATGTTGAAAAGGGGAAACTGAGGCCCATTGTTGAGGTGTGAGATTAAGGCCAATGAAATCTCCATTATACTTTGCATTTAAAAAATATATATAGGCTACCTAGTGCTGGATATTATTTGTAATGATTTACAACTTGTGTCAGCTGGTCCTATCTCCTTTGTGCTCTGAGGGCCAGGTACAGTGACTGATGTGATTGTGAGGCTGTGCTGGGGAGAGTGGGGAGGCTGCAGGTGAATTGGAATGCACAGATGCAGTGTCTATTTAGTTGCTGATCTTGTAAGATGACTGGCTTGGTAGTGCTCCAGGTGGATCGTCCAATCTAAATTGTATGCTTTTTTTTCTTTGTTTGTAAATGATGTGTGCAGATATTTATATAAGCAGTAAAATTGCACAATTTGTGATCCAATCATCCAAAAAGAAGAAATGCATCTGCTACTTTACTGTGTTTATCCGTGTGTGTTTTGTGGGCCGTATGTCATATATTAGATTTTTTTTTAATGGAATTTTTTTTGTGGTTGAGATAATTAATGTAGATTGTGGAATGACTTTTCATTTCAGGCACCTGGTGCCAGCACCAAGTACTCAGTCAGAACTCTTTTGTGAGAAAATTAAAACATTAAATCGTGTCCCCCCGATCTGGGGGGCGCACCAAACATTTCCAATGCCCTTTTTTTGTGTTTTTTTTAAAAGTTTTTTTTTGGCACTAAAATCATATTTTTTTTTTCCTCCAAGTGCCCCCTATAAAAGGGGAGAAATTTTTGAAATGTTGCTGTAATAACTGCTTGCAACCAGAGCCATCAGAAATTCATTTCATCCTCAAGTAGAAATTGACCAATGTGATGGCTCAAAGTCAGATAAAGGATAAAGGGTGGTCAGGTGCAGAGTAAATCTTCTAGTCTGCTCCAACAATATGCATTCATCTAATCTCCGCCTCCTGTAGAATGTCTTCTACACTAGTGTGACCTTTGTTTTCTGTTCCTTGAATAGCTCTCCTCATGGTCTTAATGAGTAAGACTGCTAATTTATTGCTGGGATACTGCCCATTTGAACTGGGTTGCATCGATCCAAACTTGTGACAAGTAGTAGTACCCTTATGGCCAGCAGAGAGACAAAACTTTCATCACATCAGTTTTGCTGGATTTGAAGCCAGAATTAGAGAGGACACTATTGACACCCACTGCGACACCGTTATTTTCCCTGAAGTTTTGGATACTTTACGGACCTTGTATATGGAAGATTGAGGCCCACTAAGAGTGTATTCTGTACAGTAAATGGTGCTGAGTCCAGCAGAAAGGAGTGGGCACGCAGTAAATAACATCTGTTTGCTATTTGAAGAAAGCCTTGTCATAAGGCTTTTGGTTCTAGGAACATGGGAAAGAAACCTATCACAGCAGCACCAAATGAGCGAATTTTATTTACAGCGTTACTTTGCTCAATTATTAATTGAAAATGATGGCAACATTATAAATATTTTTTATTAAATCTGAAGGGAAAAATAATTTTCTTATTGTTAGCACCGGGTGTAAAATTTGAAACATAAGAATGTAAAATAGATGTAATAAAAATGGTAACTTCGTGTTCTGCAGCTGATCCAGAATATTCAGTATGCTGGATTGAAGTAATCAAGATCATTACGTACTCTAGGAATTAAATATAGGTTCAGGTAGTTAGTTATACTGAAGAGTGAGACCATTGTGCATACTCTGTTCCTTGGTGTATTGCATAGAGGAGGTTCTTGTGTGTCAGTTGTAGTTGAATAAAGATTGTGAAGATGTTACTTGTTTTTAATTTAGGAGTGGGAAATTTTCTTCTGCTTAAGAGAGCAGTTATGCCTTCTTTTGAAGTATTGAAAGAGGGGCCCTTGATAATGTCATAAAATCATAGAAATTTAAAGCATGGCAGGAGGCCATTTCGGCACATTGTGTCCACGCCAGCCAACAAAGCTATCCAGCCTAATCCCACTTTCCAGCTCTTGGTCCATAGCCTGTAGGTTACGGCACTTCAATTGCACATCCAAGCACCCCTTAAATGTGGTGAGGGTTTCTGCCTCTAACGCCCTTTCAGGCAGTGAGTTCCAGACCCCCCCCCCCCCACCCCATCAAAAATTTCCCCTCAAATCCCCTCTAAACCTTCTACCAATTACATGAAATCTATACCCCTGGTTGTTGACCCCTCTGCTAAGGGAAAAAGGTCCATCCTATCCAGTCTCTCTAGGCCCCTCATAATTTTATACACCTCAATAAGGTCTCCCCTCAGCCTCCTCTGTTCCAAAGAAAATAAATCCAGCCTATCCAGATGGGAATGAGGTTCATGTCCAAAACTGTAAGGCCTATTGCATATCCACTTATATTAAAATCATGTTAATGTATCTCAAAGTAGTGCATTATTTTAACTCCAATAAGTGATGCTTGATCCATCTGGATTTTATTGATTTCACAGTGCATTGATTGTCCATGTTGACGAGTGAAGTGATTTGTCATTGCCTTTGACATGCTGATAGGGTTACTAGGTTAATATTGTCACATGTTGGAATTTCAGGTGACTGTCTTTGGTGAGGCTTAGCTATCATCATCAAGTTCCATTTTGAAATGTTTTCCCAAACTATGACTGAATTATAATTTTGGTCTGTTGTTTTTGTTCTTGCACTGATTTATTCTCTCTCTCTATATTTTCAAAGTCCAAAATGTGGGAAAATTAACAAAAATTGTGATACTCTGTGCATTAAATAAATTCTTAAAACACGACTGAAGTATAGTATAATTTTAGCAAAACATCTAGATGTTGGTTGGCTCGGGGTGTGTGATTGAATCTAATGGGGCAGTGTATGGAGTAAATGTATAGCAGTTGAAACAAAACCAAAGAAATTATGTTGTATAGTGTTGGTCTTAGGAGCTACTTTGAAAGCTGAGCAACTTTCTAAATGTAAAATTGGAGTATTGGTACCTTGGGTCTTTTCAGAAGAGAACAGATCCAGACCAGAGGTGCAGTGTTTTCCATTACAGTCATGGCAATCTGTTTGCTTTTGTGATGTAATTTTTCCTCCTCTTCATGAAATGAAATTTAAAAAAAAAAGAGAAATGTCTGAATTGACCTCCAATTCTGTGGCCTTGAGGTGATTCATTGCTTGTGCAAACTGAACCCTTCATTCGTTCATAACACATGGTTGATACTGCAGGAGCAGTAATTGTTTTTACTCCAAAGAATGGCATTAACTTTCAATGGAATGTGGCTGGCCTGATGTGCAGGGAGACAAATTAATTCTGTGTGAAGCTATTTTTTTTTGGAAATATGTATTGTTTTGACTATGCTTAAAATAAATAGTGTTCATAGAATTTTATTATAAATTTCATAAACTCATTAATTTTTCTTTTGCAAACACTAGAACGCTGCAATGGCCTCCCTCTCTGAGCAGGTGCCATGTTAGTAGGCTAACCACTGCTTGTTAGGAAACTGAACACTGCCTGCTAGTCCACTTTACTATAGGGCAGCGGTACTCAAAGATTTTGTACTGAAACATTCTAAAAAAACGTTGAATGGAAATTTCTATTCAGATGGTGGCGTAAAACAGGCAGTAGCAGATCAGCCCCCTGTTACACCAGTGTTGTCCAATAAATTAGCCACTAGTCACATGTGGCTAATTGTGAATCCAGATATGGATAATTACATTTCTGATTCTGATTTTAAAAAGAGTAATATACACCATGTCTATTGTGTGCATTTGATCTCAATGCTATATATTTGCGCGGCATATGCATGTATATTTAACCTTTTGTGTATTCGTTAAAATGATAAAACCCAAAACCGAATGTGAGTTTTATTTGATCATTGAGTGCTTTACTTCCTTGGTTACTGAATGGTGGTTGATTGTTTAGTAAATATAAACATGTGAAGTATATTTACCTGTATTGTGAATGTGTGCGTGTAAGGTGTTTTCTACTAAAAGCAGTGCCTCTGGCTAAAACAGTGTCGTCGTAGCCACACCTGTGACCAGTTAGCAATTTCTATTGGGTAATACTGCTTTTTGCAGCCTGTCAGATTGAGTTCAATGGTAAGGAAAGTCAGGCGGGGTGTATAACAGGCGGCTGATGCGCTGTCCTCCATTTTTGTGCCACCCGCTGAAGTTTAAAGTTGCATTCAGTATTTATGCAAAGAACAAGCAGTTTTCATTTTTCTCAGCTAAGATAACATATACAGTAATAATGATACCAGTTTCAAACTGGTACCCGTAGTATAACCACGGAACCAGACAAGGCTCAATCTGTGGAAGATGATAATGGCACAGTTAAATGGGCATTATTAGTATAAGTAACCCCCTCCTGCAATAAAAATCACTATGGCTTGGCTTGGAATCTAGGCCCTAGATTTAACTGTGTCCCAGACATTCGCTGATCATTATTACCTTGCTCTGTGTGCATTTAAACCGTCCTAGTGATGAGTGGGCCCCACCACCATCTGCTGCAGCGAGAGCTGGGTGAGGCCCCCAGGGCAGCAGCAAATAGACCCACACCAGGAGTGCTGCTATTTCAGGCATCTCTCCGGCAGCCTTCATACGATCCCGGCCTGTCCTTTGCGGGTGCCTCAATTTATGACTCTTGTCTCTGCTGTTGTAGGAGCAGGAGGAGATTCGGCCGCTTGGGCCCTGACATCGTGGATCCACCTTGGCCCTGGTGGCTGCTGTTATTGAAACACAAGCCCCACCGGCCGCATGTGGCTCCCACTGACAGCGCGTTGCCAGCTACAGATAAACAACAGCAAGGTTCACTAGATTGCGTTCATTCCTAGGTGCAGGAGCAGCCGTGTATTAAATGCACCCAACTTCTGTTTGTAGACCTAGTGTCCTCTAGTGTGCCGCCCCCGATAACCTCATTTCATCGCCCCCCCCCCCCCCACCCCACCCCCATCCCTAGTTTGAGACCTTCTGTGATAGCTCATAGAATTATAGAAATTTACGGCACGGAAGGAGGCAATTTCGGCCCATCGTGTCCGTGCCGGCCGACAAACAGCTATCCAGCCTAATCCCACTTTCCAGGTCATGGTCCATAGCCCTGCAGTTTACAGTATTCAAGTGCACATCCAAGCACCCCTTAAATGTGGTGAGGGTCTCTGCCTCTAGCTCCCTTTCAGGCAATGAGTTCCAGACCCCCACCATCCTCTGGATGAAGAAATTTCCCCTCATATCTCCTCTAAACCTCTTGCCAATTACTTTAAATCGAAGGCCCCTGATTGTTGACCCCTCTCCCAAGGGAGATAGGTCCTTCCTAGCCACTTGATCTGGGCCCCTCATAATTTTATACACCTCAATAAGATCAACCCTCGTCTCCCCTGTAGCAATAGAGATATGGAATACTTTGATGGTAACTTCTGCATATTTTTTCTCGGATCTGATTTCCAATTAGAAAACTGTATCTGGGAGAAAAGAATTGTCCAGTAGAATCATAACAGCACGGAAAAGGGCCATTTGGCCCGTCGAGCCCGTGCCGGCTCTCTGCAAGAGCACCTCAGCTGGTCCCACTCCTCCACCTATTTTCAGGTACTTATCCAATTCTCTTTTGAAAGCCATGATTGAGACTGCCTCCACCACCCTTTCAGGCAGTGCATTCCAGATCCTAACCACTCGCTGTGTTTTTTAAAAAAAAAGTTTTTTCTGATGTCGCCTTTGGTTTTTTTTGCCAATCACCTTCAACCTGTTTCTTCTGGTTCTCAACCCTTTTGCCAATGGAACAGTTTTTTTTCTATCTACTCTGTCCAGACACCTCATGATTTTGAACACCTCGATCAACTCTTCATCTTCTCTGCTTTAAGGAGAACAACTCCAGCTTCTCCAATCTGTCACTTAACTGAAGTCCCTCATCCCTGGAATCATTCTCGTAAATCTTTTCTGCACCCTCTCTAAGGTATTCACATCCTTCCTAAAATATGGTACCCAGAATTGGACACAATAGTCTAGTTGAGGCCGAACCAATGTTTTATACACGTTAATCATCCTCATTTCCTTGCTTTTGTACTCTACCTCTATTCATGAAGCCCAGGATCCCGTAAGTTTTTTTAAAAACTGATTTCTCAACCTGCCCTGCCACCTTCAACGATTTGTGCACCTATACCCCCAGGTCTCTCTGTTCGTGCACCTACTTTAGTATTGTATCCTTTAGTTTATATTTCCTCTCCTCTCATTCTTTCCATCAAAATATCACTTCACACTTTTCTGCGTTAAATTTCATCTGTCCGCCCATTCCACAGCCTGACTCTGTCCTTTTGAAGTCTATCACTCTCCTCCTCACTGTTCACTATACTTCCAAGTTTTGTGTCATCTGCAAATTTTGAAATTGTGCCCTGTACACCCACATCCGAGTCATTAATATATATCAAGAAAAGTGGTGGTCTTAGAACTGACCTCTGGGGAACACCACTATATAACTTCCTCCTGTCCGAAAAACAACCGTTCACCACTGTCCAGTCTTTTTAAAAAAAAAAAGTTGCAATTTTGTTTCTAAAATTGCAAGAATGTTTTTATTTTCATTGTTGACCAGTCGTTGCCTTCACAGAGTGTGCCACAGCTTCGGTTTGTTTAGTTTTAGACTTAGTGGGAGATGCGAGGTTTAAGTGTCCTCGGGGATTTGGCGATTCAGCGTGCTAGTGTCCACCTCAGTGTTACTGATGCATTCTGGAGTCCAGTACTTGGTTGAGCCTTTTCACTTCAGGTACTATACAGTACACATTTGGGAGTGTGTGCAGTATGTGCCCCTCCCCTCCTCTCCCCGCCCCGCCCCAGACCTGAGAGAGACGCAGGTCTGCACAGGGGACACTTTTTGGATGCATTTCTAACATACAATGGTGGCTTATATAAATTTAGTGTTTCAAAAAATGTGTTATAAATGTTTCTTGTTGTAGAGAAGCAACATCTATGCAGAGAAGCAAGATGGCTACTAAAAACACCCAAGAGAACATTTTTGTCAAGCATTTGATTGGTTGACTTTGTGGTTATTGATAGTTCCTGATAGCTTTGTAAAACATTTGAGTTGTTTTACATGGTTGTCTGTGTGTAATTGTTAGTTTTTCCTCCCTATCTACAGTTGTGTGCATCAGCGTTTTAAATTTAACATAGATTGGCTCGACTAACACACTATAACGGGTGACTTTTTGTGCTAAGTCATATTTAGAGTGTGACTTAGTCATTTATTGTGTGATACGATCTATAAGAAAGGCATTTAATTATATCAATGTTTTTGAATCTCAGCTTTTGATAGGAACTCTGGAGCTTTAGCTAAAATAGTTATTAAAAATATGATCTTTTTAAATTGGGTGTACTGTAACCATTGTCTTTGGTCCCCGCCGCAAACTGCGTTACCTAGCCACTGACTCCATCACTCTCTCTAGCATCTATCTGAGGTTAAACCAGACTACTCGCAACCTAGGCGTCATATTTGACCCTGAAATGAGCTTCCAGCCACATATCTGCAGTATACCGAGGACCGTCTATTTCCATCTCTGTAACATCGCCCTTCTCTGCCCTTGCCTTTCTGCCCTTGCCTTAGCTCATCCGCTGCTGAAGCCCTCATCCATGCCTTTGTTACCTCTAGACTTGACTATTCCAACGCAACTTGGCTACCTGTGTCCTAACTTATACCAAGTCCCGATCACCCATCACCCCTGTGCTCGCTGACCTACATTGGCTCCTGGTTAAGCAACGCCTCGATTTTAAAATTCTCATCCTTGTTTACAAATCCCTCCATGGCCTAACCCTTCCCTATCTCTGTAATCTCTTTCAGCCTCACAACCCCATGAGATGTTTGCGCTCCTCAAATTCTGCCCTCTTGAGCATCCCCCTGATTATAACTGCTCAACCATCGGTGGCCGTGCCTTCACTGCCTAGGCCTAAGCTCTGGAACGCCCTCCCTAAACCTCTCTGTCCTCCTTTTAAGAAGCTCCTTAAAACCTACCTTTTTGACCAAGCTTTTGGTTGTCTACTGTAATTTCTTGTGTTGGTCGGTGTCAAATTTATCTGTTTTGTCTTATAACTGCTGTGAAGCGCCTTTGGACATTGTACTTCGTTAAAGGCGTTATATAAATAAAAGTTGTTTGGCTAAACATCAAATTAGACATATCACTGAGATTGAGAAATCCTCATTATAAAGAGTGCTTCAGAACTGCAGGAAAATTGTTTTATTATATACTTTCAGAAATAAATTATGTTAATATAATATTCAGTGATAATATTTCACGATACATAGAAAACCTGTACATAATAAAAATGCAAAAATTTGACTGAAGAAGTGACAGAAGAAAAATATCTCAACTTTCAATTTTGACGATTGAAATCCCACAGTTTACTTTCCAGTCTTCCAGAACATACCTGTGTTTGGCCCATGAGGAGGGACAGGCATTTTGCTGCTCGGCCTCAATACTGCTTCAAACTGGCTTGTAGAAGATACACGAGAGTTGGCTTCTTGGTTTACCCCCACCACGTAAAGGAATCCAAAGTATTCATTTTTAACCCGTGGCTCCTTTTTAGGTCCAAAAATGGGGGGGTGAAAGCATGTCAGAGTTATCCTTCCCCTTCCCTCCTAGATGTATCTGAGCATATTGTTATTGCAAAGACCCTTGTTTTCTACTGCTCTTCTGAAGGTGATGATTTGTACTGGTTCCACAGGCACAGTCAGCAGGCTGTATAACTGAGCTTGATGTTGACTTCATCTAACGATCTCACACGTGCACATCCATAGTTCAGAGTAAGATGATCAAGACTAGGAACCCTGGCTTTTTTTAAAAAAAAGTTCTCCAAATGAGATCAAGTAACTTGCTCCAGACTGGAGTTAAAAATGGAACTTTTCACATTTGTATGGCTCTATCATATCTCACTGTCGTTCTCATTTTGTGGTGTCACTTTTCTTCGCTCTTTTTCAGCTCACTGGGGAGCAGAGAGATGCTTCATTTGATTTGATATGAGAAATTATTGTGTTCTACCCTCCTGCTCAGAGTGCACGGTTAGATTATACTGTAGGATGTACTATGGTAGAAGCTGATACAATCACAAAAGTGTTAAATCACAAATATTACCACAAGTTTGATGAGATGAATCTCGAAGTACCTCTGGGTCGAATTGTGAGGCCGTGTAATAATAGGTTTTAGAAGATCTGATGAGACTCGTTGATTGTGGGCTAATTATTCCACAGGACGCACTGGTTCTTGTGCTGCTGACGGGAGGGAGGGAGGAAGTGGATGGTTGGGGGGCGGGGATGGGAGGTGGAAGGCGGTGGACAGGGTACATTTTTATATTGAAGCTGCAAAACGGATGAATATTTTTAATTTTGTGTCCAAACCTTTGGTGATCAGGGTATAGTTGTGAAGACCTTTGCTTTAGAAGATTAATTAAGCTGGTGGGCTGGAGCCCAGGATGGGGTCTGTAGAAGTTAAAATGATCTTTCCTCATTTTAAACTTTCTTACGTTTGGTATTCTTGTAATTCATAATCTTACTTTTTGGGATATTGGCATTTTATTTATGAGCAGGACATTTCGCATTCTTTTTCTAACTATACATTACATAGTAGTAATAACGGGATTGATTTATGGGTCCTGAAATACACATGATATGATGCAGTCTGGTCTCGGGACTGCATATTTGCATTTATAAATAAGTGTTCCAAGGCGCTTCAGAGGTATAATTTTTTTAAATGGACATCAAGCCAAAGAAGAAGATACCAGGAGGGATTACTAGAAGCTTGGTCAAAGAGGTGGGGTTTAAAGGAGGAAAGTGGGGTGGAGGGGGCTTTAGTATGGGAATTACAGAATTTGAGGCCTAGGCAGTTGAAGGCACGGCTGCCAATGATGAGGCGAAGGGACAGGGATTGTACAGGAGGCCTGAGTCAGAGGAATGGAGAGTCTGAGGGAAGATAGGGGGTTGTAGAGCTGCAGAAGTTTAGAGATAGGGAGGAGTGAGTCCACAAAGGGATTTAGAGATGAGAATTTTAAATTTAAAGCTTTGGGGGCTGGAAGGTGATGTGAGTGGGGCTTGAGACTAGGTAAGGTGCAGGTAGCAGAGTTTTGGATGAGCTGAAGTTTATGGAGAGTGGAGAATGGGAGGCCGATCAGGAGCATTGGAATAGTAGAGTCTGGAGGCAACAAAGTCACAGATCAGATTTTCAGCGGGAGATCTTGCTAAAGGAGTTCAGAAGAGATCTTTAAGGAGTAGTCGAGCTGGAAATGTAAAGAGTTGTCATTCTGACATCATTTCTAAAACTGTACTGTGTAAAAGTGAAAGTGATGTGGTTTACTTAAGAGTGTGCACAGAGCAAGTTCGCTCTCTATACATCTAACTGACAAGCTCTTGGAATTGTTGCAGCTAGCCAAGGGGTGGGGTAGGGTAGGGGTCACAGGCTCTGCGTGGAAGGCTTGAGTGGCAGATCTGATTAATTGTGGTGGAGCCTTTGTCCCAGAGGACATGGCAATAGCTGTCGCTAGGCTAAAAGAAGATAGGATCGGTGTGTTGATATGGTTCATTTGCCTGCTTTTTCCTACCCCGACTCAGCAATTAGCTCAAGAAGATCAGGTTTTGTGTTCAGGATTAACCGTTTCTTTCCACTGTTCCACTGCTGAAAGCATTTCAGATCTTTGCTGGAGCTTTTATTGTTGCAGTTGAACTCCATTTGTTAGCCAGCAATGATTATTACAAATAGGGTAAGAGAAAAGTATAGATTTGTTTGGTCTGGGGATTCTTGATTTTTAAAGTTTAGATTTTGTTTTGTATTGTATAAGGATCCCTGTTTTTCTTCCGTCTTCTTCCTCATGACCGAATTCTATACCTGTACTCACTGAGCAGGTAGGATTCTCCCGTGTCATTACTGCCAGCCACAGTAAGGTTTCCACACTTTGCACAACGTTTTCCTTCCTCCCTCCCTGCTGCCTCTGCTGCAGCCGCCTATTAATCTAGAGGCTTGAAGATGGCAGTGGATGGAAAAAACAGTTAAGTCTAACACTTCGATTTTAACTCCCGTACCACTTTGTTTCTGAAAATCTATAAGCACTACGTTCTCTCTAGCTACCCAGTTAGCTACTACTACAAAATAAAATGCTATTATATTTACCAAACATGACTTGCCTTTAACAAATCTGTGCTGGCTGTCTTTGAATAACCCAAACCTTTCTAAATACTGGCTAACTTTATCTCGAATTATGGATTCTAAGAGTTTGTCCATTACACTAACTGGTCTACAGTTACGCAGTTCATTCTTCTCTGCCTTCTTGAACAAGGGTGTTACATCGGCTACTCTCCAGTCACATGGCATAACTTGCACTTTTAAGAATTGAAAATCCATGGCCAGATTCTCTGCTATTTGCCCTCTTGACTTTTCAACAGCCTGTAGACTGATCCATCTTGAGTTTCGCCAATCCTTTCCGAACCAATTCCTTTTCTACAATTATCTTGAATATTTATTCCATATCCTTCTCGAGTACACCAATGTTCTCAATTCCATCATCATTTGTAAAAAGCAGTGTGAAATATTATTTATGCCATATTTCATCAACAATTGGACCCCTTCCTTCATCCATGAATGGTTCCTCCCATTCTTTAACTTTTTACATGGCAACAGAAGTCCTTTTTATTTCCTTTTTATATTATCTGCCAGTCCGTTTTTAATAAAGTAATCCTAACAGTGGGTTTTGTTTGTTTTGAATTTTGTGAAGTCGGAATTCCTGACTCTCTAAACTGTCGACTTCCGGACCCAAATGTATGGCAGCAAATCACTGTGATTGCTTTCAGAGCATCTGCTCCTTCTTTGGTTGCCACTCAGGCACTCCAAACAGAATTTGCCTTGGGTCTGGCTTCTTTTGGGACTTACAATAAGGAGCAATGATGGCATACAGTAACAGCAGTTGGCTAGTTTCCTCTAGTGCTAGCATCGTTGTTGCACAAATAAAAAGTCAAATATCTTCCGCAGTGGTTTAATAGTGGATGGTCGTGTGGAACCGAGCCACAGAGATCAGAAGTAGAAAATAAAAATAACTAATTGATGTAGTGCCTTTCATGTCCTGCGAATGTTGCAAAGTGCTCATCTAGTGAATTAATTGATGAGCGATATGATGAATAGCAGTTTAGTCACTGTTGGTATGTAGGCAAACAAGGCAACCAATTTGTTCACGGCAAGATATCATAAATTATAAATTAGATGAATGACCTGTTAATCCTGGTTTTGATTCCCAGTATGTGCCTGAGTTAGCTATTCTCAGTTAGGCAATGGTAGGATTACTACATATAGTCAGCACAGTGGGGTGAAGGGTTTGTATTCATAGTATTCTCTCTATATAATGATTTGGACTTGGTTATATTCTCCCACAGTCTGCTGATGCTCTGTTTCTGCTCACACGTGAAGGATCGCTATCGTACTTGGACAGTGAAGGGCAGCTAGTATCTATGGGACTATACTCTCGCATGATTGAGTGGCTTCAAGCTGGGGGAGGGGAGGGGGAATAAGTCATGTGGGCCAAATGCTGTTTTATAACTTCAGCCCTGCCCCTGAGTGCCAGCCATTCTCTAGACTCGTACAGAGCAAAATCACAGAAACAGATGTTTACCAAGACTAAAGGAGAAATGTGCACAGAGGGATGATTTCTCTTTCCTCCCCCATCCTCCCAACTTTGGCTTTTGATTGTTGCCTGTCTTCAGAGAGAGAGAGAATCTTGATTCTGCACCTCACTGGCAACTGTGTTTTTGAAAGGCGGCCGGGCTAGCGGAATTCATTGTTGAGGAGATGGGACTGAAATTTAACCGATATTTTTGAATTTCGCACTGTGCCGAATAATTTTAATTCAGTTGGCTGGAATTATCTCGATGAACTATCGGTTGTGCAACTGCAGATGTGAAGGAATTAGCTTGCACTTTGACTACTTCAAGTTTGTAACCTCGGATTCCAGACAGAAACTCTTTGTCTCCCTTAGCTCTTCCTCCAACAATTTAAGGACCGTTAAAACTTTAGCTCTGCACCTGCTAATTACTATTTCTTGATTCAAACTGTCCTTTCTTTTAGTCTTTTTGCTCCCAATCTTGATAGTGCCCTGCACTGTGCTCCCTCACCCTTCAGCTGGGTTTCGCAGTCATAAAAAAAGAAATGTTGGGGGAGGCTATGTGAAGCTGACTTGTGGTGTGTCTGTATCCATCATGTAAGAGGCCCGAATGATATTGCAGAATAGATTGTTGGCAGTGTTTTACTGTGATGTACATATTTTCTAATAATACGGTACCAGCCTGAGTTCTATTTTTTCCTCCCTTAGGAATGTTGGCAACAAACAGCAGTACATTAGCGCACATTTACCAGCCTGAGTGTTTCTGATCAATGAATATTAAAGCTTGCAATCAGATTTCATTTACTAATGGGTTGCCTGTAGTTTGCTATTAAATAATTTTTAGCTGCGAAGTCAATTTTTTAATCGTATTCATTTTTATTATGTAATCCTTGTGTTTGGAAGGCAGGGCCAAGCTATCCAATTGAATTCCCATGAAGAAATGAGGTGGAGAAAAATCTGATTGAAACCGTCTCTTTTACAAGGTGGCAGTTAGCAGCTAGTGTAAGGTGGACCTTTATTTACAGTTGCATTGTGGACAAGTCTGGCAACTAATTTGCACACAGCAAGATCGCAAATGGATGAATGGTTCACTGTTTTTGGTAGTGGCTGTGAAGAGGGAGAAATATTGGCTGGAACATGGGAGACCTCATGTGAGACCTCCACGTTCTTTCAATAGTATTGTGGGATTTTCTACAGTCATCTCAGCAGGCAAACAGGGCCTCCATTTAATATCTCATTCAAGAGATGGTATTGCACAATACTGCAGCACTCCTTCAGTATTGCACTGAACTGTCAATCTAGATTACATGCTCAAAACCATAGAGGGGTTTGAATCCCCACAGTCCTCTGATTCAGAGGCAAAATTGCCACCAACTGAGCCAAGCTGACACATGGGACTCTCAGGAGCAGGAAGTTCCCAGGAGCAAGAACCTCTGATTTCCCCCACCCCCATTCCTTCATCCAGGAATGCTGAGGCCAATTACAACTATTTTGGTAGAACATAAAATCAAATGCCCCCGTTTTGGCAAGGGCACTGGAACCCACAAATTAACAATTTAAACTTTAACTGTGACTTGCATCAAATTAAAATTTGGTTGCCGGGGGTGATGATGCACTCCAGTCCCTCCAGTGTCCACCTTTCGCAGAAGGCCGCGAGCGTACTGGTGGACATCGTGTGCTCCATCTCCAGGGACACCCTGGCTCGGATGTAACCGCGGAAGAGAGGCAGGCAGTTGGGCTGAACGACCCCCTCGACCGCCCGCTGCCTGGACCGGTTGATGGCCACCTTGACCGTGCCCAGGAGCAGTCCTACGAGGAGGCCTTCCGACCTGCCCGTTCCGCTCCGCACAGGGTGTGAGGCCAATTACAGTGTCTCTACTACCACCCCAGCTGAAACCAGTTAACTCCGCACAGACCAGCAATCAAACCCTGGACCCTTGCTCTGCATGATACGATGCAGTGCATTAACCTACCGAGCTATAGATATTTTGCTGAATGTAAGGCTGCTACTCTTTTTAAAAAAAAAATATATATATATATATTAGTAATCAGCGAAAATGCTTCATTATTTTTTAGTAAATTTGACACAAATTCCAGGCAATGAATGTTGATAGTAATTGAGCCATAGGGGAAGAAAACAAAGTGCATGAGACAGAGCAGGAAGTTTCCTGGTTCGATGCCTGGTCTGTGCTGAGATAGCTGATCTCAGCTATGTTGGTGGTGGAGACACAACAACTGGTTTCAGCTTCTCTGGGCTAAGAAAAGTGAAAAATCACAGCAGTTTCTGCTGAATGCTGTCCAGTGACCCTTGTGATGACTATTACCCATGAGTTATTTACAGCACAATGATTTGGACCCATAGGGCTGAATATTATCTCTGAGACGGGGGGTGGGTGGGTGGTGAGCAGGGGTTGCTTTAAGGTTGGGAAAACCTGGAATAACGGGTTTATGCAGATTTTGCCGAATTTAACAACAGGCCCTGATTAGCATTTTTTTAAATTCAGTTTCCCGGCCGCAGCTGGGAAGAGGAGGGAGGGATCGGAAAGGCCAGAATTGGGTGGGGTGAGGGGGTGGGTGGGGAACGGTGGTCAGATGGATGGAGAAGATCAGACGCCAGGTTCAGGGGATATCAGAGGCCAGAGGGAAAATCGGATGATGGGGTTGGAGGAAAAAGGGTGGGGAGGAGGGGTGGGGGTGTCTGATCACTGGGGATGGGTGAAGCAGATAAACTGGATCCAGCAGGCAAGTAGAAAACTTCCCTTCTGTGTCCAGCAGTCCTCTCCTCCCTTTAGCCACTGGGTTTACCCGAGGCCCGGGAAATTTGGCCAGCCAGATTTAAATTTAAAATGGTGGTTAAATATGAGGAACGCAGCCTCATTATAATATTTAAATTGCCAACCCACCACCTTAGAGCAGGTTGGTTTCCCTCTCCTGTCCGGTCTCCGTTCAAACTGAAAGTGGGTGGGTTGAGGTCGGAATTTGGATTTTTAGCATTTTAACATCCATCCGATCCAAACCCACCCTTTTTTTGGGGGTTAAAATTCTCCATCGTTTTTCTTTCTAATGTCGCACACAACAGATACCAATAAAGAAAGCTAAAAAGATTAAAAGAAATGAGAGAGTGTACAAAAGTCTTGAGTAAATATATTGGGCCTGAAATTCAGTACCGATGGAAAGCTGGTGCGCCGCCCAACATTTTGTGGTCGTGAGCGCTGAAATTTTTTCGTGGCTGGGCCACCCCATATTCGGCTCCAAAAGTGAACAAATGGGTTCCAGCGCTAATGAACCCTCCCAAAGTGGATTTTTCAGCGGTGTGGCTGTCTTAATTTGAGCGTTATCACCACTGGGAAATTCAGCATGCAGGTAAGGGTTTCTAACGCGCCAGTTGCTCCCTGGCCTTTTTAAAGGTCAGGATTTGCAGCAAGACCCTTAGGGGGGTGGGAAAACATAGAAACATAGGGCCCAAGTTGCCACACAATAAAAAAACGGGCGTCCCTCCGAGCTGGGCGCCCGTTTTTCGCGCCACAAAGTGCGCCTAAAGAAACCCTCCGTATTCTCCACCTCCCTGCAGGTCCTCTGGCCCTCGGCGCGGCGCACCAGGAGCTGTAGGGGGCGGAGCTAGGACCCTGCGCCGAAAACAGTGCCGGGACCTCTGCACGTGCGCGCTACAGTGGGCACGCAAGTGCAGTAGCTCCAGGCGCCCGAAACTGTGTGGGAGGGCCCCGAAGCACGCAGCCCCTAGCCCTGGCCGAATGGCCTCATTGGGGCTGCGTGAATAAGGCTTCACCCACGGCCAGCTCCTGCTTCCTGCTGACTCCCGCTCCTGCTTTCCTCACCCCCCCCCCCCCGGCTCGACCCGCCTGTCGCTGCCGCTCCTGCTTCCGCGCGCCCCCCCCCCCCCCGACTCGACCCGACTGCCGCTCCTGCTTCCGCGCGCCCCCCCTCGCCCCCCCGACTCGACCCGCCTGTCGCTGCCGCTCCTGCTTCCGCGCGCACCCCCCCCCCCCCCCCCCCCGACTCAACCCGCCTGTCGCTGCCGCTCCTGCTTCCGCGCGCCCCCCCCCCCCCGGCTCGACCCGCCTGTCGCTGCCGCTCCTGCTTCCGCGCGCGCCTCCCCCCTCCCCCCCCTCCCCCCCCTCGCCCCCCCGACTCGACCCGCCTGTCGCTGCCGCTCCTGCTTCCGCGCGCCCCCCCTCGCCCCCCCGACTCGACCCGCCTGTCGCTGCCGCTCCTGCTTCCGCGCGCGCCCCCCACCCCCGGCTCGACCCGCCTGTCGCTGCCGCTCCCGCTCCCACCCGACTCTACTCTCGCCCCTGGACTGGATCCGACCTGACCTCCCTCCCTCCACCTCACTCCCTCCACCTCTCTCCCTCCCTCCACTGCCGACCTGAACCGAACCTCTCTCCCCGACCCGACCCAACGCTACCTACCTCTGGTGCTGGGGACGGGCCCGGCCCGTTCAGCCTTCGGTCCCGACGGCAAACCGCTTCCTAAAGGCCTGCCTGAAGAACTTTCACACAGGTAGGAACATGGTTTATTTAATCTTTTCTTTGCTTATAAATGTTTATTCAGGTTGGATTTATTTGTATAATATTTGTATAAGTATAAATAAGGATTTATTGTAAAATTTAATGACTTCCCTCCCCCCCCCCCCCCCCCCCCCCCCTCGTTCCCTTCGCCTAATTTGTAACCTGCGCCTGATTTTTTTAATGTGTAGAACAGGTTTTTTCAGTTTGACAAAAATCTTCACTTGCTCCATTCTAAATTAGTTTGGAGTACGTTTTCACTGTGGAAACTTTGAAATCAGGCATCGGTGGCTGGACACGCCCCCTTTTGAAGAAAAAATTCTGTTCCAAAGTAGAACTGTTCTACCTGACTAGAACTGCAGAAAAAAAAATGTGGAGAATTGCGATTTCTAAGGTAGTCCGTTCTCCACCTGTTGCTCCTAAAAATCAGGCGCAAATCATGTGGAAACTTGGGCCCATAGAAACATAGAAAATAGGTGCAGGAGTCGGCCTTTCGGCCCTTCGAGCCTGCACCACCATTCAATAAGATCATGGCTGATCATTCACCTCAGTATCCCTTTCCTGCTTTGTCTCCATACCCCTTGATCCCTTTAGCCGTAAGGGCCATATCTAACTCCCTCTTGAAGGAGGTTGGAAGGATGGCTGGTGTAAGAGGTGCTAGGAGAGCCAACAGGTTCACTGATATGGAACTGGGACACTGATGAACGGCGTGAGGACAGAAGAATACTGTTTCCTGATGTGGGGAGATCTGGCAGACGTATAATGCATAGAGGGAGATTGCAGGGGAGGTGTCAGGAACCTCCATATATGTGAGGACACGCCCTCCCAGGAGGGTGCTGGCCAGTCTGCACCCGGCCCTTCCAGGGTGACGATGGGTCGACGCCTCCTAGTTCTGGGGCAGCGCAGCACGAGCTGTAGGGGGGAGCCAGGTCCCTGCGCTGAAAACAGTGCCAGGCGCCCAAAACTGTGTGGGAGGGGCTCGAAGCACGCAGCCCCTAGCCCTAGCCGAATGGCCTCACTGGGGCTGCGTGAATAAGGCTCCTCCCACGGCCAGCTCCTGCTTCCTCCCGACCCGACTCGACTCGACTCCCGCTTCCCGCCCCCCGCCTCCGGACCGGACCCGACACCGACCCGACTCCCGCTCCCCGCCCCTGGACCGGACCCGACCCAACTCCCGCTTCCCCCCCGACCCCGACCCCGACACCGACACCGACACTGACCCGACCCCGCCCCTGGACGGGACCCGACTCCCGCTTTCCCCCCCCCGTCCCAGGACTGGATCCGACCTGACCTCCCTCCCTCTCCCTCGCTTCCTCCCCCCGAATCAAACCGAACCGACCTCCTCCCACCACACGCCCCGACCCGTGCTCCCCCGACCTGCCCCACGCCACCTACCCTTGTAAATCTGTGGGGCTGTGGACGGCCCTTGCCCAAAGTCTTGGGCCCAGCCCTCACCCCTCCCCCCCCCCCCCTCTCCCTCCCCCCCCCCCCATCTCCTTCTCCCCCCCCATCTCCTTCCCCCCCCAGCTCCTTCCCCCCCCCCATCTCCTTCCCCCCCCCCATCTCCTTCCCCCCCCCCATCTTCCCCCCCATCTCCTTCCCCCCCCCATCTCTTTCTCCTTCCCCCCCCCCATCTCCTTCCCCCCCCATCTCCTCCCCCCCCCCAGCTCTCTTCCCCCCCCTCTCCTGCCCCCCCCCATCTCCTTCCCCCCCCCCACCTCCCCCTCCTTCCCTCTCCTTCCCACCCCATCCATCTCCTTCCCCCCCCCCATCTCCTTCCCCCCCCCCCATCACCTCCCCCCCCCATCTCCCCCCCCCCCCTCCCCCCCCCATCTCCTTCCCCCCCCCCATCTCCTTCCCCCCCCCATCTCCTTCCCCCCCCCCATCCTCCTCCCCCCCCCCCATCTCCTTCCCCCCCCCCATCTCCTTCCCCCCCCCATCTCCATCCCCCCCCCATCTCCTTCCCCCCCCATCTCCTTCCCCCCCCCATCTCCTTCCCCCCCCCATCTCCTTCCCCCCCCCTCTCCTTCCCCCCCATCCCCCATCTCCTCCCCCCCCCCATCTCCTCCCCCCATCTCCTTCCCCCCCATCTCCTTCCCCCCCCCCATCTCCTTCCCCCCCCCCCATCTCCTTCCCCCCATCACCTTCCCCCCCCCATCTCCTTCCCCCCCCCCCATCTCCCTTCCCCCCCCCCCATCTCCTTCCCCCCCCCCCATCTCCTTCCCCCCCCCCCCATCTCCTTCCCCCCCCCCATCTCCTCCCCCCCCCCCATCTCCTTCCCCCCCCCCATCTCTTCCCCCCCCCCCATCTCCTTCCCCCCCCCATCTCCTTCCCCCCCCCATCTCCTTCCCCCCCCCCATCTCCTTCCCCCCCCCATCTCCTTCCCCCTCCCCATCCCTTCCCCCCTCCCCATCTCCTTCCCCCCTCCCATCTCCTTCCCCCCTCCCCATCTCCTTCCCCCTCCCCATCTCCTTCCCCCCCCCCCATCTCCTTCCCCCCCCCCCCATCTCCTTCCCCCCCCCCCATCTCCTTCCCCCCCCCCATCTCCTTTCCCCCCCCCCATCTCCTTCCCCCCCCCCCATCTCCTTCCCCCCCCCCATCTCCTTCCCCCCCCCCATCTCCTTCCCCCCCCCCCATCTCCTTCCCCCCCCCCCATCTCCTTCCCCCCCCCCCATCTCCTTCCTTCCCCCCCCCCCCCATCTCCTTCCCCTTCCCCCCCCCCCCATCTCCTTCCCCTTCCCCCCCACCCCCCCCCCCCCCCCATCCCTCTTTTCACTGACGAAACTTTGAAAACAGGCGTAAGTGGCCGGACACACACCCTTTTGAAAAAAAAATTCTGTTCCAAAGTGAAACTGTTCTAACTGACTAGAACTGGAGCAAACTAAATGACGAGAATTCCGATTTCTAAGATATTCCGTTCTACACCAGTTGCTCCTAAAAATCAGGAGCAAATCATGTGGAAACTTGGGGCCTATGTTTCAGGTCTGTGACCCTTTGTCAGAACTGGATGTAACAGATTCTTAAGGAAGTGCTGGGGCATTGAAAGGGGGAGGGGAGAAAAAAACAAAAGGGAATGTCTGCGATAGGGTGGAAGGCAGGAATGATTTAAGAGACAAAAGGGATGACGGGCAAAATGAGATGGTAATGGCACAAGTTAGGAAACAAAAGATGAGTCTAGATGAGGTGTGAATGGTGGAATGATCACTAGCTGTCATGGCAAAGAGGAAAAAAAAGGAGTTTGTTTTTTTTAAAAAAGAGGAAAGGGAAAAATAATATGGGCAGAGGTATGGTCTGAAATTGTTGAACTCGATGTTGAGTCCAGCAGGTTGTAAAGTGTCTAAATGAAAGATGAGGTGCTGATCCTTGAGCTTGTGTTGAGCTTCATTGGAACAGTGTAGGAGTCCGAGAATGGAGAGATCAGAGTGGGAGCAGAGAATTAAAGTGATAGGTGACTGGAAGCTCGGGGTCACGCGTACGGACTGAACGAAGGTGTTCTGCAAAGCGGTCACCCAGTCTGCGTTTGGTCTCTCGTATAATAAATTGAAAGAAGTACAAGTAAATCAGTGTTTGGGGCCCTGGACAGTGGGAAAGGAGGAGGTAAATGGTCAGATGTTGCATTCTCTGCGCTTGCACGGGAAGGTGCAGTGGGAAGGGGAGAGGATGCTGGGGTCGATTGTGGAGTGGACCAGATTGTTGCGGAGGGAGCGGTCCCTTCGGAATGCTGAGAGGGGAGGGGAAGATGTGAGTGGTGGGCGGAAACGCTGGAGGATGATCCGTTGAACATGGAGGCTTGTGGGGTGAAAGGTGAGGACAAGGGGAACCCTGTCTTGGTTCTGGGAGGGGGGGAAGGGATGAGAGCAGAAGTGTGGGAAATAGAACGGACACGGCCGAGGGGATTCCTTGGTTGAGGAAAAAGGAAGACCTATCAGAGGCACTAATCGTCAGAGCGGATGAGATGGAGAAACTGGAAGAATGGAATGGAGTCCTTACAGGATGCGGGTGGGAGGAAGTGTAGTCCAGGTAGCTATGGGAGTCCGTGGGCTTATAGTGGAATGTTAATCAATGGACTATCCCCAGAAATTGAGACCGAGAAGTAGAGGAAGGAAAGGGAAGAGCTCGGAGATGGACCATGTAAAGGTGAGGGAAGGGTGGAAATTGGATGCAAAGTGAATGAAATGTTCTAGTTCAGGATGAGAGCAAGAAACTGCACCGATACAGTCATCAATGTACCGGAAAAAGAGGTGAAGGAGGAGATCCGAGTAGGACTGGAACAAAGAATGTTCCACATATCTCACGACCCATGCGGGTTCCCATAACAACACCTTTAATTTGGAGGAAGCGAGTGGAGTCGGAGGAGAAGTTGTTCAATGTGAGAACAAGTTCAGCCAGGCGGAGGAGGGCGGTGGTAGATGGGGACTGGTTCGTCCTCTGCTCGAGGAAGAAGCGGAGTGCCCTCAGGCCACCCTGGTGTGAGATGGATGTGGTGTCGGCTAGTTGACTAGAATCTGCCGTTCATCTGCCTCAAAGACAAGTTTGTCCAGTCCTTGATAGCAAGATGGGAGGAAGAGAAAACTGGCTGAGAGAGAAGGAACATTTCCTTCCAGTACCTTTTTTAAAATATGCCTGTTAGATCAAACTAAGAACAGATAATGGCATCCTTGGAGATAACCACAGTCCAGACAGTTCCATTCCTAGGACTGAGAATACTGTGGAGGAGGAGAAAGGAAGATGTAACATTATGAAAACCATTGCTTTGTGAAAGTATCATGATGTATGGTGAAAGTGTTTGCTTCATAAACTACTTAATGTGGTTCTTTTATATTTTTCCATTTCTTAAGCAGCCACCATGAGAAAGTTTTACTTGGGATGCTTGTCCACTGAGGAGCTGGGTTTCTAAGGCACTGCACTAGAGTGGGAGGACAGGAGTTTGCGCTTCTGAGTCTCCTCATAAAGAATTCCAGTGTCAGTTTGGCCAGTAATGGGATCGGCAAGGAATTTCCCCCACAGAAAGGGACAGAAAATTAGAAGGCACAACACTCAGCTGTGGCTCAGTGGGTAGCACACTTGCCTGAGTCAGAAGGTTGAGGGTTCAAGTCCCACTCCAGGAACTTGAGCATATTTAAAAAAAAATCTAGGCTGACATTCCAGTGCAGTGCTTAGGGAGTGCTGCATTTTTGGAGGTGCTGTCCTTTGGATAAGAACATAAGAACATAAGAACATAAGAACATAAGAACATAAGAACATAAGAACATAAGAACATAAGAACATGGAACAGGAATAGGCCATCTAACCCCTCGAGCCTGCTCCGCCATTCAACAAGATCATGGCTGTTCTGGCCGTGGACTCAGCTCCACTTACCCGCCTGCCCCATAACCCTTAATTCCCTTATTGGTTAAAAATCTATCTATCTGTGATTTGAATACATTCAATGAGCTAGCCTCAACTGCTTCCTTGGGCAGAGAATTCCACAGATTCACAACCCTCTGGGAGAAGAAATTCCTTCTCAACTCGGTTTTAAATTGGCTCCCCCGTATTTTGAGGCTGTGCCCCCGAGTTCTAGTCTCCCCTACCAGTGGAAACAACCTCTCTGCCTCTATCTTGTCTATCCCTTTCATTATTTTAAATGTTTCTATAAGATCACCCCTCATCTTTCTGAACTCCGAGGCCCCGTCTGCCCCCTCAGGTGGATGTAAAAGATTCTATGGCACTATTTTGAAGAATAACAGGGGAGTTATCCACAGTGTCCTGGCCAATGTTTATCCCTCAGTCAACATAACAGAACAGAAACAGATTATCTGGTCATTATCACATGACTTGCTGTGTGCAAGTCACCTGCCACGTTTCCCACATTACTACACTCCAAAAGTACTTCATTGGCTGTAAAGCCTTTTGAGATGTCTGGTGGTCATGAAAGGCACTGAATGCAAGTTTTTCTTCTTCTTTCTTTGGAAGGGCCTAGAAGCTGATTGCTTGATGCATTCTCTTGGCTGGGGAGTAATAATAATGCATAAAAATTGGAAAATATAATGAGCAATAATATGACATTTTTAAAAAATCCAATAAAACAATAAACTTGGCCGAAAGATTGGTACGGTTGCATAGTAGTTATCTCACTGGGCGAGTAATCCAGAGGCCTGAATGAAAAATCCAGAAAATGTTGAATTCAAATCCCACCATGGTAGTTTGAGAATTTGAATTCAGTTTTTAAATCTGGAAATACAAAAACTGGTACCAGTAAAAGTGACCATGAAGCTGTCGGATTGTTGTAAAAATCCAATTGGCTCCCTGTGTCCTTTATGGAAGGAAACATGCTGTCCTTACAGTTATGCTCATAATAAATGGTCAGACTGTGTGTAATGAGTAGGTGTAACCTTAGCTCCTTTATTGTAGTTCCAGAGTGCGGGTACCTCGTGGGTGGCCTACCTGTTGGGAGTCCCAAGAGATGGTGGAATTCCTTGGGACTCCCAACAGGTAGGCCCTCTGGTGGACAGATGTGATGCAGGTTACAAGGGCTTAAATACATAACATCACTCCCCCATGAAGTCAACAATACACTTATTTGTAAGGTGAGATGATCTGGGGCTTTGCGCTCACTTGTCGATCGTCTTGGTACAAATGTTGGTGTGGTTGGGTTGGTCAGTTCTTTGTTGGGCAGCCAGCCTTGCCGGGCTGTTGGGGATGATGAGTTCTGTTTCGTGGTCAATTGTGATGTCAGTTGCTGTGTGTGTGTGTGTGTGTGTGTGTGTTGGAAAGTCAAAGTTGGTGTCCTCTTCAAGTTGTACGTAGCTGTTGGTGGACCGCAGTTAAATTTGGTCCAAGTGTTTTCTGTGCGTTTGTCCATTGGTCAGTTACCCTGTTACCGTGCCAGTGAGCCATTTGGGACCATGTCCAAAATTGAGCACAAACACAAGATCATTGATCTCAATATCGCGTGACAAGTTTGCGCGGTCATGGTACACACTTTGTTGATGCCGCTTGTCCTCCACGTGATCATGCAGATTAAGGTGGACCAGAGAGAGCTTTGTTTTAAGCGTCCTTTTCATGAGCAGCTCGACTGAGTGAGTGGGGTCTAGTGCAGTAGCTGAGCAGTACTCTGGACAACTGGGTCTGCAGGGAGCCTTGCAACACGTTTCACGCTTTGCTTGATGGTCTGAACTGCCCGTTCTGCCTGGCCGTTGGATGCGGGCTTGAACGGCGCAGATGTGACATGTTTGATCCTATTGCGAGTCATGAGCTCTTTGAATTCGGCACTTGTGAAGCACGGCCCATTGTCACTGACTCGGACATCGAGCAGGCCGTGCTTGGCAAACATAGCTCTTGTATTTTCAATGGTGGCCGTGGACGTGCTTTCAGACATTATTGCACGTTCAATCCACTTTGAGTAAGCATCCACGACAACCAAAAACATTTTGCCTAGGAATGGGCCTGCATAGTCTACATGGATCCTCGACCACGGTTTGGATGGCCAGGACCATAAACTTAGCGGTGCCTCTCAGTTGAGCAATGCACCCAGAGAGCAAGCGTTGCGCTGGCGCACCCCCATGACTCTAAATCTGAGTCGATGCCTGGCCACCACACGTGGGTTCTGGCTATGGCTTTATCATCACGATGCCTGGGTGGCTGCTGTGCAGTTCCCCAATAAATGTGTCTCTGCCTTTCTTGGGCAAGACCACACGATTGTCCCACAAGAGATAGTCCGCCTGCAGGAGCAGCTCATCTTTGCGTCTGTGGAATGGCTTAATCGCTTCCTGCACCTCCACTGGGACTCTGGACCAGCTCCCATGGAGGGCACAGTTTTTTAACCAGGGACAGTAAAGGATCCTGGCTGGTCTAGGTCCTGATCTGGCAGGCCTTAACGGGGAATTTCTCGTTCTCAAATGCCTCCATGACCATAAGCAAGTCTGCTGGCTGTGCCATTTCCACCCCGGTGGTGGGCAATAGGGTAGTCGACTGAGAGCATCTGCGCAGTTCTCTGTGCCCGGTCTGTGGCGAATTACATAGTTGACAGCGTGAGCGCCCATCTTTGGATGCGGGCAGAGGCATTGGTATTGATCCCTTTGCTCTCCGAGAATAGCGATATGAGCAGCTTGTGGTCAAGCTCGAACTTGAGGCCAAACAGATACTGGTGCATTTTTTTTTTTACCCCGTAAACGCACGCCAGAGCCTCTTTTTCAACCATGCTGTAGGTCTTTTCGGCCTTGTACAAGCTGCTGGATGCATACGCAACTGGTTGCAAAATTCCCGATTCATTAGCCTGTTGTTACTCACACCTGACCCCGTATGACGACGCATTGCAAGCTAGCACTAGTCGTTTACATGGGTTATACAGGACAAGCAGTTTATTAGAACACAATAAATTTCTGGCTTTCTTAAAGGCAGCCTCTTGTGAATTCCCCCATACCCAGTCGTCTCCCTTGTGCAGTAGCGCATGCAGGGGTTCTATCTGGGTGCTTAACCCAGGTAGGCAATTACCGAAGTAGTTAAGGAGTCCCAGAAACGACCGCAGCTCCGTCACGTTCCGTGGTCGCGATGCGTTCTTGATGGCCTCTGTCTTTGCATCGGTGGCTCTGATGCCGTCTGCTGCGATCCTCCTTCCTAGGAATTCGACGTTCTGTGCCAGGAAAACTCTTCGAACGTTTCAACCTGAGCCTCATGCGATCCAACTGACTAAGAACCTCCTCCCAGGTTCTTCAAGTGCTCCATGGTGCCCCGACCTGTAACCAAGATGTCGTCCTGGAAGACCACTATACAAGGAACCTTTAGCAGGCTTTCCGTGTTCCGCTGGAAGATCGCTGCAGCCGACCGAATCCCGAATGGGCTCCGGTTGTAAATAAACAGACTTTTGTGCGTGTTGATGCAGGTGAGGTCTTTTGAAGACTCCTCCAGCTCTTGCTCATTTAGGCCGAGGTCAGCTCCAGCTTGGTGAACGTCTTCCCTCCAACCAGGGTCGCAAATAGGTCGTCTGCCTTGGGTAGAGGGTACTGGTCCTGCAGAGAAAAACGTTTAATCGTTACTTTATAATCACCGCAAATTCTAACTGTACCGGAACAATCGGACTGGCCCAGTCATTGAACTCCACCGGCGCAATGATGCCTTCGCGTTGCAGCCTGTCCAGCTTGATTTCCACTTTTTCACGCATCATGTATGGTACCGCCCAAGCCTTGTGGTGGATGGGTCGATACCGGGAACCAAATGGATCTGCACTTTCGCCCCCGAGAAACTTCCAATGCCTGGCTCAAATAACAAAGGGAATTTGCTTAGAACCTGGGTGCATGAGGTGTCGTCAACTGACGAGAGCACTCGGATGTTGTCCCAGTTTCAGCGGATTTTCCCCAGCCAGCTTCTGCCAAATAACGTGGGGCCATCCCCTGGCACAATCCACAGTGGGAGTTCATGTATTGCTCCATCATAGGAGACTTTGACTTCAGCACTGCCAATTACCAAGATTAGTTCCTTTTGTATAAGTCCTTAGTTTGGTGTGAATGGGGCTGTGCTTGGGCCTGTGTGCCTTCTTTCCCCACAGCCTGTCGAAGGCCGTTTTACTCATTATGGACTGACTTGCCCCCGTAGATACTGGAATTCCGTTCAGTTCAACTTTCAACATTATTGGTGGGCGTTTCATCATGAATGTGCATACCCCGTACACCTCTGCCTCCTTCGTACGAGTTTCCAATTCCGTCTGATCCACTGTGGACCGATCTTCCTCTGCAACATGGTGGTTTGCAGGGTTTGCAGCTCGCCTGCACATTCGTTGGAGGTGTCCCATTGTTCTGCAGCCATTGCACACAGTGCTTAAAGCGGCATTGATGGGGCCAATGATCACCCCCGCAGCGCCAACAGGGTGTTCACTGCCTCGCGTTTACAGATGATGGCGGACTCTGGGTCAATTGAGGTTGGGCCACAGCAGAGGGCATGTACATTCTGCCATGTACATTTCTGCTCAAAACCGATGTCACTTTATGCACAGTACTGGCCGAAACTTCTTTGTTCTGCGAAATCTGCTTGGTGTTGTCGCTGGTGGACATAAATGCCTACGCTATCGTTATGGCTTTACTCGGATTTGGAGTTTCTACAGTCAACAGTTTGCGAAGGATTGTCTCATGTCCGATGCCCAGTACAAACAAGTCTTTGAGCATTTGTTCTAGAAATCCTTCAAACTCACAATGTCCTGCAAGACACCTTTGTTCGGCGACGTAGCTCGCCACTTCCTGGCCTTCCGGCCGTTGACACGTGTAGAACCGATATCTCGCCATCAAAACACTTTCCTTAGGATTTAGGTGCTCCCGGACCAGCGTACACAGTTCTTCGTAGGATTTCTCTGTTGGTTTAGCCGGGGCCAGGAGATTCTTCGAGGCCATAGTTGTTGCCCCACAGACAGATGGGAGGATCGCCCTTCGTTTGGTTGCGTTCTCGTCCCCTTCCAGCTCGTTGGCTACGAAGTATTGGTCGAGTCATAGAAACATAGAAAATAGGTGCAGGAGTAGGCCCTTCAAGCCTATACCACCATTTAATAAGATCATGGCTGATCATTCCCTCAGTACCCCTTTCCTGCTTTCTCTCCATACCCCTTGATCCCCTTAGCCGTAAGGGCCATATCTAACGCCCTCTTGAATATATCCAATGAACTGGCATCAACAACTCTCTGCGGCAGGGAATTCCACAGGTTTCTCCTGAGTGAAGAAGTTTCTCCTCAACTCAGTCCTAAATGGCCTACCCCTTATCATAAGACTGTGTCCCCTGGTTCTGGACTTCCCCAACGTCGGTAACATTCTACCCGCATCTAACCTGTCCCGTCTCGTCAGTATCTTATGTTTCTATGAGATCCCCTCTCATCCTTCTAAACTCCAATGTATAAAGGCAAGGTTGATCCAGTCTCTCCTCATATTTCAGTCCAGCCATCCCGGGAATCAGTCTGGTGAACCTTCGCTGCACTCCCTCAGTAGCAGATTAGGAGACCAAAACTGTACACAATATTCCAGGTGAGGCCTCACCAAGGCCCTGTACAACTGCAGTAAGACCTCCCTGCTCCTATACTCAAATCCCCTAGCTATGAAGGCCAACATACCATTTGCTGCCTTTACCGCCTGCTGTACCTGTATGTCAACTTTCAATGACTGATGAACCATGACACCCAGGTCTCGTTGCACCTCCCCTTTTCCCAATCTGCCGCCATTCAGATAATATTTTGTCTGTGTTTTTGCCCCCAAAATGGATAACCTCACATTTATCCACATTATACTGCATCTGCCATGCACTTGCCCACTCACCTAACCTGTCCAAGTCACCCTGCAGCCTCATAGCGTCCCTTCACAGCCCACACCGCCACCCAGTTTAGTGTCATCTGCAAACTTGGAGATATTACACTCAATTCCTTCATCTAAATCATTGTATATTGTAAAGAGCTGGGGTCCCAGCACTCCACTAATCACTGCCTGCCATTCTGAAAAGGACCCGTTTATCCCGACTCTCTGCTTCCTGTCTGCCAACCAGTTCTCTATCCACGTCCGTATATTACCCCCAATACCATGTGCTTTGATTTTGCACACCAATCACTTGTGCGGGACCTTGTCAAAAGCCATTTGAAAGTCCAAATACACCACATCCACTGGTTCTCCCTTGTCCACGCGACTAGTTACATCCTCAAAAAGCTCTAGAAGATTTGTCAAGCATGATTTCCCTTTCATAAATGCATGCTGACTTGGACTGATCCTATCATTGCTTTCCAAATGCGCTGCTATTTCATCCTTAATAATTGATTCCAACATTTTCCCCACTACTGATGTCAGGCTAACCGGTCTATAATTACCCGCTTTCTCTCTCCCTCCCTTTTTAAAAAGCGGTGTTGCATTAGCTACCCTCCAGTCCATAGGAACTGATCTACAGTCGATAGACTGTTGGAAAATTATCACCAATGCATCCACTATTTCTATGGCCACTTCCTTAAGCACTCTGGGATGCAGACTATCAGGCCCCGGGGATTTATCGGCCTTCAACCCCATCAATTTCCCAAACACAATTTCCCGCCTAATAAGGATATCCTTCAGTTCCTCCTTTTGACTAGACCCTCGGTCCCCTAGTACTTCCAGAAGGTTATTTGTGTGTTCTTTCGTGAAAACAGAACCAAAGTATTTGTTCAATTGGTCTGCTATTTCTTTGTTCTCCATTATAAATTCACCTGAGTCTGACTGCAAGGAACTTACGTTTGTCTTCGCTAATCTTTTTCTCTTCACATATCTATAGGAGCTTTTGCAGTCAGTTTTTATGTTCCCGGCAAGCTTCTTATCATACTCTATTTTCCCCCTCTCCACGAAGGCCTCCCAATCGTCCCCCTCTGAGAACTTCTCCAGGATGCCGACTGTTCTTCGCATTTCCGCGCGGTTCGTTACCTCGTCGCCAATTGTTATGTTCATAATAAATGGTCAGACCGAGTACTGTGTGTAATGAGCAAGTGTGACCTTGGCTCCTTTATTGTAGTTCCAGAGTGAGGGTACCTCGTGGGTGGCCTGCTTATATACTGTACTCCCAAGAGATGCTGGGATCCCTTGGGACTCCAACAGGTAGGCCCTCTGGTGGACAGGCGTAATGCAGGTTACAAGGGGTTAAATACATAACACTTAGCCAGTTTGGACTATATGTGACTCTTGTCCCACACACTCGTGCTTGATGCTCAACTGTCCTGAGGTGGCCTAGCAAGGCATTCCGTTGTATCCAGGGCAACTCGGAATGGTCAATAAATGCCGGTCTTGTCAGTGTTGTCCAAATCCTGAGAATTAATCATTTAAAATATTACTGTGCTGTTTTGTTGCAGACTTTTATCAATAGTATCATTGGCAGTTTGGGCTAGTCCTCTGTTTGTTAAAGTACACCCACGCTGCACTGTCATGACAGCTGCAGGTGCATCTTTCAGATCACAAATACAATGAAGACAACAGACATTGGGGGCACATGCATTCCTAACCGAGTGCTAAAAGGAATTTACGTCACTCAATTTTCGAAAAGTTAATATAGTAGGTTAGATTTCAAAATTTCGGCATTTGATTAACTTTGGACATATTTCATTACCTTCATGTATATCTGTTCTATTTTTAAAAGGTGAATGTTTGTGCTTATCAATGTGAGGTTTGCTACTGATGGGAACTTGCATATTTTCCCAATTTGAGCAACTGACGTAAGCATCAGACACGCGGACATGCAGAATGAATCCCCCGCCCCCCCCCCCTCCGTGTACCGTATCCTCTGTGCACAAATGGCATGACCATTTAACTTTCCCACATCAGCCTTCATGCAGCCACTTTTTGTGAGATTACCAATTTAGTGCCACATTGGGGGTAATTTTATGCTGTGTGCCATTGCCCACTAAGAACTGTGTTGCAACTTCCCAAACTTATTTTGCACAACAGACACGAGAGATCTTCATCCTGTCACTCTGGGTTGGGTTCAAACCTAGGTCTTGGGGTTGAAAGGCAAGTGTGTTAATCCACTGTACCATCCAGTCCCGTGAAAACTCTTAATTATATTAACTTACAAAAAAAAAGTTCATTACTTTTTTGTTTTGTTTTACAACTGCAGAAAAAGTTGCCCATTAAAACTTCCTGTGTGGTGGGTCATTCCTCCCGTTGCTCTTTGGTAATTCTGGCAAACTGCTTGAAGCGGATGTCAGAAATACTTACTCAGCAGCACTTAATAGCTTCTGCTTCGTGCAGTTTAAAATGAGAATTTTGCTGAAAGAGGGGAGTTCTGAACACTCTGGGCTTGACCCTGACCCAGAGTCAGCAATGACACAATGCAAATCAAATGTTCCATTGCAACTATCACACACTTGTGTAATTGCTTCAAAACCCCATAACAATCTGTTTGAAGCTGCAACCAATGATTGTGGTTGAAAATTTCTACTGTAATTCACTCATTTTGCTTAAGCACTTAACTTGCTGTAAGTTGTACTTATGACTTGAGTTAATGCTAATACCATGCAATGAGGATTTGGTGAAGTCCGCATTAAATTTAGGGAAACATCTTGGGATTTAAAAAGAACATAACAAAGCGATCAAAATTCAGAAGAAATGTGTAGCGCATGTGGGAAGAGAAGGGCTTAAATAGAAATCATTTTGAAAAGTTACAGGAACAAAGTCATTGTTTTGAGAATGACTCACATTCCCTGTGTGTACATTTAGTTGTTCAGAAACAATGAATGCAAGAGGCCTCAACCTAATTTGTTTTTAATCAAAATGCTCTGCTGTGCTTTTACCCCTAATGTTCTTAATGTGTTGGGTTTCAGACAGCCCTGAGCTTGCCCACCCAATAACCTACAGTGAAAGAGCATGGTTTAATCTCAGTTTTAGCACACTCTGAATTTAAAATTGTTTCCCCGTTTCCTTTTTTCCCCCTCCCGAGTGTAATTACATTTATGCTGGGACTAAAGATGGATGCAGTACTTTGGGTCGTGCAAGAGAACTTTGAAGCATAGTTGTATGATTCACATGTGGAATGAATTTGACCCCGTTCTCCTCTTTTCCCCTCTTGGGTCAATTTGCTCCCCCTTTCTCACTTCCTCCCTCTCTAAGGCAGCGACAGCTACTTGACTGCGAATGGGTGACAGCTGCCCTCTGGTAGCTTGGGTGTTGCTATGCATTTACCTGTGGGAGTATCACAGCTAAGTCTGATCCTGTCCCCACCTAATGACCACATTCTGCATTTTCTAACTTGGGTCATGGGACAGCAATCGGAAGTGGCAACTGCAGCCTGGGACTTTTGAGGTAAACCGCATCTCTAATGTGGCTTGCCATTACTCAAAGAATGCTTTTACTTTATGGCTCCGTACCAGACCACATGGTTAATTTATACATTGAGCCTAACATTTTGTTTTCTTAAATAAAAATCACATTTTACTCCTTGACATGTGTGCAGTTGGGCATGATTAACAGTTGTGAAAATGATAGAAGAGCTGATTTTTGTGCTCAATGATTTGGTGTCTGCAGTAACTAATAAAAGCGCAAAGAATGCACCGTGAAAGTCTCAATCAACTCCAGGAGTAGTATTAATTCAAACAGCGTCCATAACCCAGAACAGCCAACTCGCAGGCCTCTGTACTGATCAGTCTGACTTATTGTAATGCTATATAATGTTAGATATTCTTTGATGTGCTGCTTGTTGCAGTTTGTCTTGTGTTGAGAATAAAATTATACACAGACACGTATTGGCTCACCATCTGAATATTGAGAAAGCACCAATGTTTAGGAGCTGCTGTAAATATTTCTGAATTATCCAAAGGTTTCCAGAGGAGGTTGTGATGTGTCAGAGAAACTTCCTATTCCAGAAGTCGGAGTAAATCTATTATCCGTACATTGGATGGAGAGGCACCAAACATCTGCCAGTCTGAGGCTTTGAGAATTGAATTGCTTGCGCTCTTGGCCCATCCTTACTACAAAAAAAGTAAAAAATTAATACTTTCCTTTTCACATTCCAATCTTCAGTTAAAATCGTTCGCATTGTGAACTTTTACTGACTATCCGTAATGCATTTCTTTTTGCTGACTAATCTTTGTGCTTAGTCAGGATGAAGGATGATTTGTCTTGCCCCCCCCCACCCCCACCCCCACCGCCATCACCATATTTTTTTCACGCAGTACAGGTTTTTGTATGGAGTGCGCCAGGCCAGTTATAACTTTGAATCGATATTTTGTATCAGTCTTCATGGTAGAGGACACTTAAAAACATCCCAATAATTGATAATCAAGGAACCAAGTGGGGGGTCGGGGGGGGGGGGGGGTCTTAAAACAATTACTATAACTAGAGATAAAGTACTAGGCAAACTAATGGGACTAATGGTGGACAAGACCCCTGGACCTGATGACCTGCATCCTAGGGTTTTAAAAGAAGTGGCTGCAGAGATAGTGGATGCATTGGTTGTAATCTACCAAAATTCCCTAAATTCTGGAGAGCTCCCAGCAGACTGGAAAACCGCAAATGTAACACCCCTATTTAAGAAAGGAGGCAGACAGAAATCAGGAAACTATAGACCAGTTAACGTAACATCTGTCATTGGGAAAATGCTGGAGTCCATTATTAAGGAAGTAGTAACGGGATATTTAGAAAATCATAATGCTGTCAAGCATTAATACAGGTTCGGGTATTTCTGGATTTCGGAATGTCAGGAGGTCGTTGGGCGGAGCACCGCTGAGGAGGTGGTCGTCAGGCGGGGCCCCGCCGAGCTGTTTGCATCGGGCGTCCCTGTCGAGTAGGTCGTGGGGTGGCTGTGAGGCAAGGCCCGAGGTCGGGCAGCGGCGGGGCCCCAGGGTCGGTGGGTCCGGATTCCGGAACATTTTATGGATTCCGGACAATCCTGCCACTCATCGTCCCGGAGTCCGGAACTCCGGATTCTTGATACTGCACCTGTACTTGCATTGGAGGCAGTTTAGAGAAGGTTCAAGAGGTTGATTCCCGAGATGGAAGGGGTTATATGAAGAAAGGTTGAGCCTGTACTCATTGGAGTTTAGAAGAATGAGAAGTGATCTTATTGAAACATATAAGATTCTGAGGGGATTTGACAGGGTAGATGCAGAGAGGATGTTTCCCCTCATGGGGGAATCTAGAACAAGGGGGCATAGTTTGAGAATAAGAGATCACCCATTTAAACAGAAATGAGGAATTTCTTCTGTCAGAGGATTGTGAATCTTTGGAATTCTCTACCCCAGAAAGCTGTGGAGGCTGGGTCTTTGAATATATTTGTGGTGGAGATGGGCAGATTTTTGGATGATAAGGGAGTTGTGGGTTATGGGGAGCGGGCAGGGAAGTGGCATTGAGCCCAGGATCAGATCAGCCATGATCTTATTGAATGTGGAGCAGGCTCGAGGGGCCAAATGGCCTACTCCCGCTCCTATTTCCTATGTTCTATGTTCTTAGCTTACATGCAGAGTAAAGGTTCCTCTACACTGCTCCAGCAATGCATATAGACATCCAATCTCAGAATTCTTCTTTTAGAACTGTGAAAGTTGCACAAGCAATCGATGAAGTTGCTAATCAGACTAAATTATGGAAAGTTATCTGCCATCTCATCGGAAGATAGGTTCAGGTTGCACAGACTCACTTCACCCAGGACACATTTGATGGCCGAGAGAGCAGATTCTCATAGTGTCAATCTGGACTTGGTTCAAGCCCAAGTTCCAGAAATGAAAGGTTTTCTTCACCATCCTATGGTGCTGCCCAGTACCCAGAATGTCTGATGCCTCAAATAATTGTCGTTCACTGTGCTTTGTTCACAGTGATGGAAATTTGCAAAAGCATTGCAGCTTTTGCCCAGGCACTCAAATAACACTGCTAGTTTTTGTCTCAATTACATTTTACTTGCCCCATTAATAGCTAAAGTATTGGATACAAAAACACATTGAAATGTTATCCACCCAATTCTGAAAGGATCTAGTGTTAACTAACTGATTTTTAAGTTGCATTCTTTGTATAATAAGTACCATTGAAATTAATAACTTACTGATAATGGCAGGGGAAAATAAATGATCTTCCCAGTATCATATGAGCAGCCAGGTGTTGAGTTACTAATCTTCTGCTAGATAGTTTGCTTGAATGCCCTCATGGCTGATGGGTTTAACTGTAGAAATCACTTTTTTAAATTCTGAAGGTAGTCTTTTAGTGAGGGTGCCAATTTCTTTTTAAAGTGAACATCTTTGTCTTCCCCAATTGGCTCCCCTCCCATGACTGAGAAACGAGCTGTTCCCAGATTTCTGCAAATGTTAGTCATCACTAGGCATGTGAGAGAGTCTTGCCGAGTTACTGTTCTCCTTGTTCACTTCCTCCCTGTGGACAAAACACCTAGGGGCTGAAATTGCCCCTTTTTCAGAGGCGTTAACACTTTTCGCTGGGAGAGGGGGGGGGGGGAGAAAGAGGCTATGGGCTCCCAGGAAATTGCCCCGGAGTTTGCGGAGCCCCACAGGTAGCACCCCAGGGTGCTGCACAACCGGTGATGTCATCGCCGTGCACGGCGATCCTTTTCTGCCCCGCGGCCCGCGAAGCTGGTGCAAGCGGATGTCAATGCCAGCTTCGCGACTGGCTGACATCCGCTCGTGTGGCGGCAGTTAAAGGAGAGGTTGTCAGTGCCCGCGCCGCCATCTTAAGTTTTGCCGACTCTCTGGTCGGCTCGAGGAACTGCTCCCTAGCGTGGTCCGCTATCCTGCAGCCCGACACTCCGTTTTGGGTGCCGGGCTGCAGGCCTGGTCCCACTCTGCCTTGGTGGCCCAGTGGAGGCCATTAGAGGCCTTGTGATGTGCGCAGCAGCCTTCCCCTTTAAGGGGAGGGGTGTTGAAGCGTGTCACCATTTGCGTAGCCCTGCAGTACTCACCCCACTAACGCCCCGGGACCCGCCCCCTAAAGGAAGTGGAGCGAGCGAGATTGCGATCCACTTCCTTTGAGGGGCGGTAAGCCCAATTCGGTGGCAGGGGCGGGCTTTCTGCGCTGGGCACAGGAAGTCCCGGCTCCAGCAGGTTACCGCCCCCAATCGGCGTGTAGGCCAATTTTGCCCCCCTGGTGTTTGCTTGGTGCATCCTAATGGTGGTACAAGATTGGGTGGGCAGAAGTCTTAATTGCAATAATATGTTGAGTAAAGGTGTACTCGCGTCACTGGATGTAATTGTTAGATGCTGGGACTTTTAACTTAATAGGCAGCAGCACAGAGTCACTCAAATGTAAATGTGGATTCTTTTCCCTCAATCTGGTTCAGCGAATTCACTGAGTCGAACACCGTTGCCGCTTATAACAAAGCAGACTTTATTGTTTTGTTTCACCGGCCGGGACTTATCCGAAAGAAGGAATGCTCTCCCTATAGAGTGCACCCGCTCCCTATGGACAAGTGCCGTTACATTGTAAAGGCACAACGGTTATACATTTTCAGTACAAGATACAATTAGAGTGACATTCAGTTCAGCCTATCCCCTTTGATCCCTCCTTCCCTTTGTCCACTCATGAGCCGACATCTGTATGGGCTGTTTTTACACAAAGAGCCTTTCTTTCCCTTGTTAATCTTTCAAGTTTACTGGTGTGACTTTGCAAGACCTTGGAGCCAGCCTGTTAGTTGTATCAATGTTATAACATTTGCAGTCTGAGATTCTTAAGGCTATTCCTCCATGAACCCTTTGTTCAATTTCACTGTCTCTACATTTTTCCCACATTCTCAACTTCAATGTCTCTCTACATTCTCATTCCCCCCTTTTATCATTCCATGATAACCCTTAGGATTATTCTAGGAGTATCGCATTCAGCCGTTCACACTCTCTTTCCTGATCCTCCTTGTCGAGTAGGTCTTTAGTTTGCTGGATCATAACCCGGGAGCCCATGGCCACAAGAGGGTTTGCTAACCTTGCCATCATGACTTTGCAACAAAGGTTAAAGCAACCAACAATCAAGCAACAAGTAATTATTACTACGATGAGAATAATTACCCCATGCATTAGATAGGATTCCCAGGATCCACCTCATAGCCAATCAAACCAGCTAGATCCTCCTGCTGGCGTGGATAACTTCTTTACCTCCCTTCTTATGTGATCAGCGAGATTGGTTATGTTTTCTGAACTATCGGGAATGTAAGGATCTGAATGTTGCACTATCAGGGCACACGTTCCCCCTTTCTCAGCTAACAGATAATCGAGGGCCATTCAGTTTTGTAATGCTACGGTCCGCATTGCTACCATTTCGGCTGTGATGTCCTCCAGAGCTTCAGCAATATAGTTAGCTATCTGTTCCAATACCCTCTCTAGGTTCTGTACTTCATCCATATTGTGTTGGGGTCCCAAGACTGGGCCCACAGACCTCCACCTGTTTTATTCGGAAGGTGAGAGAGGATAGTGACTCGTGCAACTGTTGTGATGTTGAGACTGTGTGGGCAATCGCTGTACCCTATGATATGTCCCTTGCTACTGGTGTCATTTCGGGTTAAACATATGTTCCCGGTTGGCCTCCCGATCCCCGAGGTATTGGTCAGGGCTAAGAATGGGGGTTCCTTTTCACGGTCGTGGGTTGGTTGGTACCATCCCTGGAACGTTTGACTAATGGGGTACCCAGCACTCTCCCACTTGGTGACGTCCCCGTGGTTGTCTACACGGTAACGGTATGATGCTCCTCCTGCCCTCTGTGATCCCTCTCTTGACCCGCCTTTCATCTTTCGTATTTGCATTGGCCCCCCTCCTCTCATGCTAGTCTGGCTCAGATGCCACTTGAGTCTCAGGGTCAGTGGAACGGGGCGCAAAGGAATTCCCCCTTTGGAATGTATAGGAATATGTGAGCACACCCAACAACTAGAAAAGTTTCCGTTTCGCGCATAAACATAAGACATGTACAAAAAGGTGTTTACATGGAGCTCTCGCTTCAGTCTCCCCTCCCATGAGCCTCACCTGTCGTACACCAACGCTATTATACAGACTGTGGCACACAGACACTGTTTCATCTTATTATTCAGGAACAAAATGTTTCTTGTAGCGTCTCTATGGACAAGGATAAATAGTCCGAATATTTTGCTGATTCAAAGAGTTCGGTTTTCTCGCCTTTCTTCTCAGGTCACCGTCGGTGTAGCTGGTTGTCTATCGCTACGGGTAAGAGTTCAAACTGTTCTCCTCGGGACCCATTCGGCTAGTCAGGACGCTCCTAGGAAGGACCGTATTCAGCTATGGAGAAGAGGAAGTCTGGAACAGAAACAGGAGTTAGAATAACCAGTAAAATAGGTTCGCTAGAGGTTGGCGAGCCTGCAGTGGTGCAGGTGAACCCAGGCACTTCTCCCCTCAACCTTAGCTGCAGTGGGGGTAGTAAGTAACAGCTGAAAAGGCCCCTCCCATCGTGACTCCAATCCCTTCCGAATCCATTTCTTAATCAGGACATACTTCCCTGGTGCCACGAGGGACAATTCGGGTAACACTGGGAGGTCGAGGTGAGCATCTCGAACCTGGTTGTGGGCTATTCGCAGAGCCCGAGTCAGAGAACGAACATAGGTGGTCATTTCCTCAGTTATGTGGTGGAATTGGACAGTGGAGGGGACATTGTGATTCCAAGGGGTCCTAAGGGGCCTACCATAAATGACCTCAGCGGGGGTCAGTCTAGCCTTACCGGTGGGAGTAGGGCTATAGGAAGGAGTTTGAGCCAATTGAGTCCGGTTGATGCTACCAGTTTTGCAAGCTTGGTTTTAAGAGTTTGATTAGCACGTTCAACTAGTCCCGCAGCTTGGGGTCAGTAGGCACAATGCAGCTGCTGGTTAATGCGCATCTGGGAACAGAATTCTTTGTTAACTTGGCCAATAAAGTGAGGGCCATTATCGGAACTCAGTCGAGCTGGGATACCATATCTAGGAACAATTTCCCTCATTAACACCTTAACAACAGTTTGAGCCTTATTGTCCAGGGTAGGGTAGGCTTCGATCCATTTGCTAAACACATCTACTATTACTAACACATATTTGTAACACTGAACTCTTTGCAACTCAATGTAGTCCCAACTGCAAGGTCTCAAAGGGACCTTCGAGTAGGGGCGTCTTACCCCAATCACAGGGGACTCCCTTCCCTGGATTATGCTGTTGGCAAACAAGGCAGCGACTACTGATGTTCTGGGCCAGCGCCTGGAGTCTAGGGTGCCACCAAGTGGCCAAAAGCGTGTCACTTGTTGTCCTTGCTCCACAATGAGTAGCAAAGTACATACATTCAATAACCCATAGGGCCAACTCGTCAGACATGCAAGTCTGTTCCGCGGGAGTGGTCCAGAGTTTAGAAACATTGTCATAAGTACATCCATAATCTTTCCACAACAGTTTCTCTTTTTCAGGAGCGTCCTCCTGTGCTTTAGTGACATCTTGGATGGTTGGCATTGGTTTTTCCGAGGCTAACTTATCCTTTGCAGGATTTTTAGTCTGACTCATCTTTTATCCATGCATGTTGAGGTCACTCCGTGAAATCGGAGGTCAGGGTTAGGTTGGGTTTATGGATTCCCCACCGTGGGGTACATTGGCTCTTTTGCCACAGGTGATGGTGCTATGGCTGTGCACTGTACCATCTGTATCTGTCTGGTCCCGTTTTTTAAATCTCTTTCAGCTTATTTATCTTAGCCTTTTAACTCTTCAATTTGTTTTGTTTGAGTATCTATTTCTTTATTGTATCAGGCAAGTATTATTACATAAGCTAGTTCTGTTTTTATTTTTATTCTGACTATCGCACCATTTCCTCTGTTAGGTGAGTCTTTTTTCTATTAAGAAATCCAAATTAATAATGTTCAGTATAAAACGGCTGTCAATGGAAAGGGTTAACTTCTTTACAGGTTTGTAAGAAGACCTGATGTCATTACGTGACTTCACGTAATCATCTGAAAAAAAAGTCTTTGTGCCTTCAAAACTTGCTTAGAAATTAGGAATCCGTTAAACAGCAGAAATCATTAGTAAAGCCGTCATAATAAAAGTCTTTTCATCAGGAAAGGCAGCATTTAGATTAAACTCCAATTTTTTTTTAACTTCTAATTCAAGTACTTGCCAAAGATTTAAAAAAAAAAATTGATTTAAAACGAGACCACACATTTTTAATAGCTATTTGTTTACTGAAATTCAGTTTCGTCATCAACCTCGGTCAAAGCAAAGCCAACCATTTGACTACGTAGTCTATCGATACCTTTCTCAGAGGTCCCAGTGGAACTCTTAGTTTCTCATGCGCGCACTCTTTCTTTAAGACGTCTACGGTTTTAACATGTCCTCCTTCCATTAATGGAGAGCTCTAATTTAGTGGCGTTCTCCTGCCAACTCGACAGAAGTGATGCATCTTTTCAAACTGCAGTGGAACTTTCTCATAATTTAAAATCTCAGAACATTTTTTTTTCTTTCAGCACCTATTTAGTACGTTACGTCTTTTTTTTAAGATCTCCTTTCTTCAAATTAGGTTTTGTATTTTACACCGAGGGCTCGGGTCTTGGTAAATTTGTTAATTTAAAATCTCAGGCAATCGAAGACACTTTTTCTTTCAAATTCGTTCAATTTGTTTTCTTTCAAGGTTGCGTCTTTTTCATAACTAGAGGGGAGTCTAGCACGTAGACTGAGGGCTGCTTTTCGTTATCTCAATTGTTCCAGCCTCAAGGTCGTGTTATACTGTCTCTTTTAAACTGCAGATTTAATATAATAATTTTTTTTCGAATCCACCTCAGTATTTTGCTGTGCCTTCTCTGAATATCTCAAAATCCCAATTCAAACTTTGTAATTTCAATCTTTAGTTAAAACTTTTTTTGAGCTTGGAAGCATTTTTTTAAAAGGCATTCTTTATCTCATTCCGAGACTAAATTTATGTCTTTCAACCCAATGTAATCAATCATTGCATGTTTTCTTTCGACAAGTAAGTGAGCGTGTCAAATAAATTCTTTTTTTTTCAATCACCGGAACCTTGTATTTTTTTAATCTTTTACTCAACAAACCTATCCTTTGTGCATTTTCTAGCTCCGTAACTTATCATCCGAATATATGTAATTCAATAAGGTTCACACTCTTAAACTTCCCACATACAGGACAACACTACGAAGGGTTAAAAAAAAACTTTCACTCTGTTTGAAAAAGTGGGTGGAGCTAAAACAAACCACAACTCCCCGCTTTCCCAAACAGGCTTTCTTATCCACAGTCAAAATCATACAAGCACTTCTCATTTAAAACAGACGTTCACAAAAGTCTCTCTCTTCTTTCCTATTGTTTTGGGCGGCTCTATTTTTGGATCCATGACCTTTCAGGGAATTCGTAGTTTTATCTAAATTACCCATCCTCGCGTCGTCCCGCGTAGGATCAGGGTCCTAATTCGTCCCGATTGTCCCCGCGTCGCCCCGCGGTGGTTTAAGTTATCTTATCCAGAGTCTAGGCGGACCAAGTGATATACAAGATCGACGCCGTACCTGAAATAAGTACAATTTTAAATTTACACAGTGCCGCGTCGCCCGCGGCTTAATTTGACGTAATTCCCTAACCTCCGCGTCACCCCGCGGTTTGCGCGATTTTTTATCCCTCCGCGTCGCCCCGTGGTTTTCCTGTTCGCGTCGCCGCGCGATAACCTTACTTAATTTGTTCTAGGTTCCAGATTTACCTATTCTAACCTATCCTTCCGAGTCGCCGCCCGGTTCGCGTCGCCGTGCGATTTCCCTATCCTCTATTCTAAGTTTAGAAGGTATTCGCCAGATTGTCCTGGATCTCGTTCAGACGCTACCTGAGAACCAGCGAGTGGCCAAACTTTCCTCAGACTTTTGAAACCGAAGGAAACTGGAGTGGTATTTAAAGTATACTCACTCCAGTGGCCACTTTCCTCCCGTCTCGTCCAAGGCTAGTCTGGCTCTTAATTCGTAAGTTTTCAGCAGTCGTCTGTTGAGATCCCACTTCTGACACCAAATGTAAATGTGGATTCTTTTCCCTCAATCTGGTTCAGCGAATTCACTGAGTCGAACACAGTTGCCGCTTATAACAAAGCAGACTTTATTGTTTTGTTTCACCGGCCGGGACTTATCCGAAAGAAGGAATGCTCTCCCTATAGAGTGCACCCGCTCCCTATGGACAAGTGCCGTTACATTGTAAAGGCGCAACGGTTATACATTTTCAGTACAAGATACAATTAGAGTGACATTCAGTTCAGCCTATCCCCTTTGATCCCTCCTTCCCTTTGTCCACTCATAGTCACCGGTGCCACAGGTGGTGGCCGGGCAGTTTCCTCCTTCTCTTCCAGGTTTACCTGGGGCATACCCGGGCTTATTAGGCATACCATGCCTTTTGCCTTGGACAGAGCAAGGTTCAAACTTTTAATTTGTTGCTGGCAGGGACCATGGTCTCCTGATTCAAACCCATTAGTGCCAGCTACTTTATACGCTGCTTGCACATCTTTTAATTTTGCTTGGAGTTCTTTTACTTGTAGGGTGAGGCGAGTGCTTTCCTTCCTCTGACTTTTCATTACTTTTGGCCTCGGTAACCTGACATTGAAAATAGTCCTGATTGTTTTTAAACCTTTCCATTATTTGGGTCCTTTTCTGTTTTAGCTTATGGAGTTCTCCCGATAATCTTTCTTCTGACATAACCCATTCCAGGGCCTGATGGACTGCATCCTGGAGTACTTAAGGAGGTGGCCTTGGAAATAGCGGATGCATTGACAGTCATTTTCCAACATTCCATAGACTCTGGATCAGTTCCTATCGAGTGGAGGGTAGCCAATGTAACCCCACTTTAAAAAAAAAAGGAGGGAGAGAGGAAACAGGGAATTATAGACCGGTCAGCCTGACCTCAGTAGTGGGTAAAATTATGGAATCAATTATTAAGGATGTCATAGCAGCGCATTTGGAAAGAAGTGACATGATAGGTCCAAGTCAGCATGGATTTGTGAAAGGGAAATCATGCTTGACAAATCTTCTGGAATTTTTTGAGGATGTTTCCAGCAGAGTGGACAAGGGAGAACCAGTTGATGTGGTATATTTTTGGATTTTCAGAAGGCTTTCGACAAGGTCCCACAGAAGAGATTAATGTGCAAAGTTAAAGCACATGGGATTGGGGGTAGTGTGCTGAAATGGATTGAGAACTGGTTGTCAGACAGGAAGCAAAGAGTAGGAGTAAATGGGTACTTTTCAGAATGGCAGGCAGTGACTACTGGGGTACCGCAAGGTTCTGTGCTGGGACCCCAGCTGTTTACATTGTACATTAATGATTTAGATGAGGGGATTAAATGTAGTATCTCCAAATTTGCGTATGACACTAAGTTGGGTGGCAGTGTGAGCTGCGAGGAAGATGCTATGAGGCTGCCGAGTGACTTGGATAGGTTAGGTGAGTGGGCAAATACATGGCAGATGAAGTATAATGTGGATAAATGTGAGGTTATCCACTTTGGTGGTAAAAACAGAGAGACAGACTGTTATCTGAATGGTGACAGATTAGGAAAAGGGGAGGTGCAACGAGACCTGGGTGTCATGATACATCAGTCATTGAAGGTTGGCATGCAGGTACAGCAGGTGGTTAAGAAAGCAAATGGCATGTTGGCCTTCATAGCGAGGGGATTTGAGTACAGGGGCAGGGAGGTGTTGCTACAGTTGTACAGGGCCTTGGTGAGGCCACACCTGGAGTATTGTGTACAGTTTTGGTCTCCTAACTTGAGGAAGGACATTCTTGCTATTGAGGAAGTGCAGCGAAGGTTCACCAGACTGATTCCCGGGATGGTGGGACTGACATATCAAGAAAGACTGGATCAACTGGGCTTGTATTCACTGGAGTTCAGAAGAATGAGAGGGGATCTCATAGAAACGTTTAAAATTCTGACGGGTTTAGACAGGTTAGATGCAGGAAGAATGTTCCCAATGTTGGGGAAGTCCAGAACCAGGGGTCACAGTCTAAGGATAAGGGGTAAGCCATTTAGGACCGAGATGAGGAGAAACTTCTTCACCCAGAGAGTGGTGAACCTGTGGAATTCTCTACCACAGAAAGTTGTTGAGGTCAATTAACTAAATATATTCAAAAAGGAGTTAGATGAATACCTTACTACTAGGGGGATCAAGGGGTATGGCGAGAAAGCAGGAATGGGGTACCGAAGTTGCATGTTCAGCCATGAACTCATTGAATGACGGTGCAGGCTCGAAGGGCCAAATGGCCTATTCCTGCACCTATTTTCTATGTTTCTATGGGCTGTTTTTACACAAAGAGCCTTTCTTTCCCTTAATGTTTCAAGCTTACTGGTGTGACTTAGCAAGACCTTGGAGCCAGCCTGTTAGTTGTATCAATGTTGTAACATTTGCAGTCTGAGATTCTTAAGGCTATTCCACCATGAATCCTTTGTTCAATTTCACTGTCTCTATACATTTTTCCCACATTCTCAACTTCAATGTCTCTATACATTCTCACAACTGCATTGAGTTTAATAACACTGCTGTATTATTTACCTTTTGATGATATGGAGGGCCAGGGAAATCGTGATCCTGGAGTGATGAGGGGACAGTGAAACACAGATTCAGTCAAATGGGTACGAGGCAGTGAGGAGGCGAATTGAGTGCCTCCAACACGATCTGATTGTCCAGAGCTGTGGAAGGAATGCAGAATGGAAACTACTACAGAAGGGTCGTGTGATAATTATAATATGAGAAGGGGAGGCTGTGAGTGGGAGGACAGCTGTACAGAAATATTAAGAGCAGTCTGATTAAAACTGTGGTTTTTTGGCTTTGGGATTTTGCAGTCCGGTGACCAGGATGTTATCTGATTCAAATTTACGAACCGCAATGGTTCTATTCAATTTCTCATTATAGATTTGAGAGTTTACAAGATCTACCTACATTTCAAGATTCAACAATAGTTTCAAGGCTCCACATAAATAGATTTTAATGTTGTTTGTTTGAAGGTTAAATCGAATACTTTCCTTCTGTGTACGAAGTAAGTGAGGGATTGTATTTCTGAAGCTTCTATTTGGGGGAAAAAAAGGATAATTTTCTATAACCTCTTCGCCACCTATTGGGCATTTCTTCATCGGGTGAATTTTTGAACGTGGTTTGAGTGTTGCCGAGGAGCTGCTTCCTTGGGGATTTGGGGGAGGGGAGAGATGGGGAAAGGACAACATTGAGAGTGACTGCTGATGGTTCGCACTTGTATGTTTCTTAGCTGTTGGCTTGAGAAATGTGCTGACGAGAGACCGAGAAGGTGGTCAGCTGGTCATGCCTTTTTTAGCAGGGGGATGGCAGGGAGCCTGAGGAGTCTGAACCCGAAGGGAAGGAAAAAAAGAATTAAATGAAGTGAACAGGAAAAAAGCGCTATTACAGAAACCATGACCTGAGGTGGGAAGGTGCCTTGGGGCATGGGGGATGGTGATGAACCGAATGCAGTAGTGTTATGGCTATAGGATGAGCAATCCTGACTGAACGGATTGAATTAGGGGATGGTCCCAAGGTATGTCATTTTAATGTTAGCAATAGATTTTGGCAGAATTAAATTGTGATTTGGTAACTGTAGTTACATATCCACCTCCGAATATCCTCGTCACAAAAAGACAGGAATAATTTGATGTGCCATTTCTTTTCAGTAGTGGTGAGAATACTGTAATGTTCCCTCCCAGCGGCCCCCTCCCCTTTGCTCCCCTCTCTCGAAGGTGCTGACTCACATTGGGATGCGTTTCCATGAACGGTGTCGCCTTGCTTTAACGGCCATTCTTTATGCGTGAGTCTAAATAGCGACTGCTATATCGGTCTGCTATTCAGCATTGGTGGGCATTACAGCTGAGTCTGGTTCTGATCTCCCTCAGTTTCCACATGCACGTTTTTGAGCAGTGATCACTGGATAGCAGTTAGGAGCTCTGCTTCCTGGAGATACTGAATTCGCCACCCAAACTGGGATCAGTTAGTTCAGGACATGGATTGATTCTGGGATTATCTTGGTCATTGAATTACTCACTATAACATGCAGCTAGCCTGAATGGCATTTTTCTCACCTTATTGGTTACGCAACAGTATTTTAACTGTCCGTTGCGGCTCAGTGGGTAGCACAGTTGCCTCTGAGTCAAAAGGTTGGAGGTTCAAGCCTCACTCCAAAGACTTGAGCACAAAATCTAGGCTGACACTCCAGTGTAGTACTGAGGGAGCGCTGCACTGTTGGAGGTGCCATCTTTCAGATGAGACATTAAACTGAGGCCCCGTCTGCGTTCTCGGGTGGACGTGAAAGATCCCACGGCACTATTTTGAAGAGGAGCTGGCGAGTTCTGGCTAATATTTATTCCTCAACCAACATAACTAAATATCAGATTAATTAACATGTCATTATCACATTCCTGTTTGTGGGATCTTGCTGTGTGCAAATTGGCTGCGGCATTTCCTACATTACCACATTGACTATTACAAAGTGTGTACTAAAATGAAAGCAAGATCAGGAATGCATAATTTAAAAACAAAATAGTACATTTACAGAGTCTTGTTTGGCCAAACTGTTTATAACTAAGCATACTTAGAATACTTTTGACTCCCAGCAAGGGAGAATTTTTTGAATTTTTACTTGGATCCTCTTGATCTGTTTTTCAGACTTCATGCTCCAGTATACTTTACTAAGACTTGCACTTCATGGGCAGGGGATCAAATGTTTTCAACAGTGCTGGAAACACTCAGCAGGTTTGTCAGAACTGGAAGATAATTACAGATGAACAGAATGTAAAAAAGAACCACATAGACAGATGTGAATGCTAAAGTGGAGAACAGGGGATAGTTAAATGGCAGAAGCATGAGGCATAATGAAAAGTATTAAAGACATATGCCAGACATAGATATGTGTGAATATCTAGAAGGATGGGAGATAGGTTAGTGAAAGGCAAGCATGGAAAACTAGAAAAGTGGAGTGGGCTGAGAAGATTTTAAAAAAGCATGTTGACACGAAGAGTGCAGACCATCTTTCCAGCATTGTGTACCCATATTACTTCACCATTCCTGGAAACGCTGGCACAGCTGTCCCACATTGCCAGCTCTACCCACTATAGAGAAAATGGGAGCTATATTTAAGGTCTGCTGTTGTTATAGTTGGTATTAAGGGCAGTGGGATGTCAAGTGTCTTGCACAAAGACGAGGTGCTGTTGAGCTTGCAGTGAGCTTTATTGGAGAAGTGGAGAAGGCCAAAAACGGATGGATCAGAGTGGAGTAGGACAAGGAGTTGGGGTGGCAAGTGATGGGAAGCTCAGGGACGCACTTAGAGAATTGATGTGTTCAGCAAAGCAGTCACCTAATCTGCATTTGGCCTCCCCATTGTAGCGAATACCACACTGTGAGCAATGAATACTGTATACTAGGTTGGAGGAAATACACTTAAATTGCCAGCTTTCCTGGAAGATGTGTTTGGGGCCATGGATAGTGATGTGGGAGGAGGTGACTGAGCAAGTGTTGCAGCTCCTGCGCTTGCTTGGGAAGGTGCTGAGGAAGGAGAACAGGTTATCGGGGTGATGGAAGATGAACCACGGTGTCGTAGATTAAATGGTCCCTAAGTTGAGAGTGGAGAGGAGGGAAAGATGTGACTTTATGATGGGAACATGTTGAAGATGGCAAAGGTGATCTGTCAATGTGGGGAATGGTGGGGTGGAAGGTGAGGATAAAGGGGACCCTATCATGATTGAGAGAGGGTGGGGGAAGGAAGGGCAGAGCATGGAAAATAGAACATATTCTGTCTCCTATGGTGGAGGGGAAATCTTAATTGAGAAAAGAGGACATTTCGGAAGCTCTGGTGGGGAAGGTGGTGTTAGAGCAAATTCGTCAAAGACGGGGGAAAAAGGGAGAAGGAAATAATGTCCTTACAGGAGGCCTCTGGGGAAAAAGTACAATCAAGATATTCGTGGGAGTCAGTGGGCTTGTAATAGATGTCGGTGGAAAGCCCATCACCAGAAATGGAGATTGAGAAATCCAGGAAGAGAAAAGCTGGAGATGGACCAAGTAAAGGCAAGGGAGGAAGGAATTGAAGGAAAATGTATGAAATTCTCTCAATCAGTTTTGAGGTTTGGTTATTTTACAAATTGATTTGATTACTTAACTAATAGAGATTAGACGGTTTTATTTGAGAAACTTTCGGCTGTAGTTATGATTTTTTTTTAGTATAACATTTTTACCAGCAAACATTATATAAAGCATGTTAGAACCTGGGAGACAAACGCTTTATACAACTTGTGCTTATTCTTGAAATGTAATTTCTTTGCTTCTCTCTTGACCCCCCTCCCCCTCCCCCTGCTGCTTCCCTGTCCAAAATAAGTAACAAACAAAACATGTTATAAGAATTGTAAAATTCAGCCATTTTCAGCTGATCTGGTCACACCTGAAGCAGCATCTAACCTAGATCTCTCGACTGTGTTTCACAGATTTCAACAGATCACAAGGACTGGATTTGCATGGCTTTTCGAGTGAGTAAGAGGTGATGCAGTGTCTAATCTTAGATTCTTACTCATTCAGAAAAGATGTTTGGAATGTCTGACAAAGTGACTGAACTGTTGATTTTAATTTTAATTGATACTTGCAAAATATATTAGGAGAAATGACAAAAACCAGCAGTTACATAGCAATATACTAGTTGTTACAGTCTTGTTGAATATCACATGAACAGGAAGCTTTATGTTTAAATAATATAAGCTTTATTAATAGGCATTGCATTGAATCTAAAGTGCAAAAAGTACCTTTTAAAAAAATCTTTCTAAACTAAGGTATGATTTGAGCTGAAACACTAAATCGGGACCAAGGATTTCCCATTAGGATTGCTTTTCATTGACGTATTTTCCACCCAACCGTCCCCACAAAAAGTTTTCATGAACAACACTGAAATAATTGTGAGCTTGCAGAATATCAGGGCTGCTGTGTTTGAGGTTGGAAACCGTCCAGTAAAATGTTGATCTGATGAAAGCACTTTCTCTTTGGTGGTGTGCTTGGCCACAAAAACTGGGTTACAAATGATGCAGTGTTTTTAAATCTTGGGACTCATGGTCATTAGTGAGGAAACTTGTAATCTGTGTCCAAGTAACGTGAGTCTGTTGGGATTGAAGTCAACTGTTTACTAATGCTCTGTCATGGTCATTGTGCACATTGATTGTCAATGTGTGATGGAAGAAGGGTGCGGGAAGATCAGGAGAGGAGAGATAATAAATAACCACTCTGTGATCCGACTACTTTAGATAGTGATAGTTTTTTTTTCCTGCACTGTGCAGGTTTTCTCCCATTTTTGTTTTCTTTAAAGACAGCAGGTGGAAACTTCCTTACATCGTTTTTGTTCTGTGGTTTGTGGCATACATGAATATTATATAAAACTGTACAGAACAGGCCCTGGCAGCATGTTGCAAGGCTGTATCTGAAATGAGGACTTGGTAACATCTTAAACCAGAACTATGAAGCTGGAGTGATTTGTAAACTTCATCTGAACCACGCAATTAGGTTACAGTGCAGCTTTTAATTAGCTCCCTGTGGTCTGTTTAAAATAATTACTGATCCTGGAACTTTTAATGCAATACAATCCATGCCATAATTTTCAGGAGAGAATTAGAAGTCTCCAAGCATGTCCAAGTGACCTCTATGGGAAAGTATTAAAGTCCTTTGTGATCTCATTACTATTGGCTTATTTAAAAAAAATGATTTGCAGGTGATTTGCAAGGAATTCACACGTTCGGAAAAGATTTTCTCTGTGCTGTGCAACATAATTTTTAAACAATGGGTTATGATTATTTTGGTTGAGCTGACAGAGGAATCTTTCCCCGCCATGTATTATATATTTCTAAATAGTCCTATGTCCTTGTACACTATTGCATAAATATTTAGAATTTCAAATATTTTTGAATCAAACTCCCTCTTTTAAAATGAAAAGAAAGACTTGCATTTATATAGCGCCTTTCACGACACGGACATCCCAAAGCGCTTTACAGCCAATGAAAGTACTTTTTGAAGTGTAGTCACTGTTGTAATGTAGGAAACTCAGCAGCCGATTTAGGTGCAGAAGCTCCCACAAACAGCAATGTGATAATGACCAGATAATCAGTTTTAGTGATGTTGATTGAGGGATAAATATTGGCCAGGACACTGGGGATGATTCCCTTGCACTTCTTTGGAAGAAGTGCCATGGGATCTTTTACGTCCAACTGGGGGGTTGATTTAACGTTTAAGCCGAAAGATGGTACCTCCAACAGTGCAGCACTCCCTCAGTACTGCATTGGAGTGTCGGCCTAGATTTTTGAGCTGAATTCTCTGGACTGTGACCTGAACCCACAACCTTCTGACTCTGGCATTAAGCATTTCATAGTTTTAAGTGAGGTTGCACTTATTATGCCAGATTCAGAGTTAACCTATTATAGAGAATTATAATTTCATTTTTGTACTGTTTAAACTAATGAGTTTCGATGCCATCATGGTGAGTGGGCAAGGTTGAGGCAAAGAGAGGGGATGGGGGCTCACAACCGAGCATGATCTTGTCTGTCTTCTACTAACCACAATCCAGTTAGAGTTGATGGATCTCTGCGCTCTTCCAATTCTGGCCTCTAGTGCATCCCTGATTATTAATCATTCCTCCATTGGCGGCCATGCCTTCAGCTGCTTAGGCCCTGAGCTCTGGAACTCCCTCTCTAAACCTCTTTCCACACCGCCCCACTCACCCCCACCCCCACCCCCTTCCTATAAAATGCTCTTTAAAGCCTACCTCTTTGACCAAGTATATCCTAATATCTCATGTGGCTCGGTGTCAAATTTTGTTTGCTAACACTCCCGTGAAGTGCTTTGGGATGTTTCACTATGTTAAAGGCGCTATATAATTCCAAGTTGTTGACTCTGATCATCTCCCTAACCAAAGGGCACTGAAGCAAATTGAGCTTCAGGACTGCAGCAGATAACCAGTGAAGAATCGACTCAATAAAAGAAAGACTTGCATTTATATAGCGCCTTTCATGACCGTGGTACATCCCAAAATACTTTACAGACAAATAAGTGTTTTTTTTTAATCTGTAGTCAGTTTGTAATGTAGAAACAATTCCCATCATAAACACATTTTTGAACTGCAGAGGTTCCAAGAGTGGGCAGCTGGATATATTTTTCTGGCTAAGTGTTGTCACATGTTTGCTGATATTTTATCTGCCTTTATGCTTTGACTGCTGTTTGTGGTATAATGGTATAAGAAATATGAACAGGAGTAGGTCATAAGACCCCTCGAGCCTGCTCCGTGCATGGCCAATCTGATCATGGACTCAGCTCCACTTCCCTGCCCGCTTCCCATAACCCCTTATCTCCTTATCGTTTAAGAAACTGTCTATTTCTGTCTTAAATTTATTTAATGTCCCAGCTTCCACAGCTCTCTGAGGCAGCAAATTCCACAGATTTACAGCCCTCAAAGAAGAAATTTCTCCTCATCTCAGTTCTAAATGGGCGGCCCCTTATTCTAAGATCTAAGGCCCTCTAGTTCTAGTCTCCCCCATCAGTGGAAACATCCTCTCTGCATCCACCTTGTCAAGCCCCCTCATAATCTTATACTTTTCGATAAAATCATCTCTCATTCTTCTGAATTCCAATGAGTAGAGGTCCAACCTACTCAACCTTTCCTCATAAGTCAACCCCCCTCATCCCTGGGATCAACCTAGTGAACCTTCTCTGAACTGCCTCCACAGCAAGTATATCCTTTTGTAAATATGGAAACCAAAACTGCACACAGTATTCCAGGTGTGGCCTCACCAATACCTTATATAGCTGTAGCAAGACTTCCCTGCTTTTAATATTCCATCCACTTTGCAATAAAGGCCAAGATTAACATAGAAACATAGAAAATAGGTGCAGGAGTAGGCCATTCAGCCCTTCGAGCCTGCACTACCTTTCAATATGATCATGGCTGATCATGCACTTCAGTACCCCATTCCTGCTTTCTCTCCATATCCCTTGATCCCTTTAGCCGTAAGGGCCACATCTAACTCCCTTTTGAATATATCTAACGAACTGGCCTCAACAACTTTCTGTGGTAGAGAATTCCACATGCTCAACTCTGAGCGAAGAAGGTTCTCCTCATCTCGGCCCTAAATGGCTTACTCCTTATCCTTAGACTGTGACCCCTGGTTCTGGACTTCCCCAATATCGAACATTCTTCCGACACCTAACCGGTCCAATCCGTTCAGAATTTTATGTTTTTATGAGATCCCCTCTCATTCATCAATTCCATTGAATATAAGCCTAGTCGATCCAGTATTTTTTCTTATGTCAGTCCTGTCATCCCGGGAATCAGCCTGGTGAACCTTCGCTGCACTTCCTCAATAGCAAGAATGTCCTTCCTCAGAGTAGGAGACCAAAACTGTACACAATATTCAAGGTGTGGCCTCACCAAGGTCCTGTACAACTGTAGTAAGACCACCCTGCTCCTATACTCATCCTCTCGCTATGAAGACCAACATGCCATTTGCCGCCTTCACTATCTGCTGTACCTGTATGCCGACTTTCAATGACTGATGTACTATGACATCCAGGTTTCGTTGCACCTCCCCTTTTCCTAATCTGTCACCATTCAGATAATCTGTCTTCCTGTTTTATCACCAAAGTGGATAACCTCACACTTATCTACATTATACCGCATCTGCCATGTATTTGCCCACTCACCTAATCTGTCCAAGTCACCCTGCAACCTCTTAGCATCCTCCTCACAGCTCTCACTGCCACCCAGCTTAATGTCATCTGCAAACTTGGAGATATTATATTCAATTCCTTCGTCTAAATCATTAATGTATATTGTAAATGGCTGGGGTAACAGCACTGAACCTTGTGGTACCCCACTAGTCACTGTCTGCCATTCTGAAAAGGACCCGTTTATTCCTACTCTTTGCTTCCTGTCTGCCAACCAGTTCTCTATCCACGTCAGTACATTACCCCCAATACCAGGTGCTTTAATTTTGCACACTAATCTCTTGTGTGGAACCTTGTCAAAAGCCTTTTGAAAGTCTAAATACACTGGCTCCCCCTTGTCCATTCTACTAGTTACATCCTCAAAAAATTCTAGAAGATTTGTCGAGCATGATTTCCCTTTCATAAATCCTGACTTGGACCGATCTTGTCGCTGCTTTCCAAATGCGCTGCTATTGCATCTTTAATAATTGATTCCAACATTTTCCCCACCACCGATGTCAGGCTGACTGTCTATAATTCCCTGTTTTCTCTCTCCCTCCATTTTTTTTTTTAAAGTGGGGTTACATTAGCTACCCTCCAGTCTGTAGCAACTGATCCAGAGTCTATAGACTGTTGGAAAATGATCACCAATGCATCCACTATTTCTAGGGCCACTTCCTTAAGTACTCTGGGATGCAGACTATCAGGCCCTGGGGATTTATCGGCCTTCAATCCCATCAATTTCCCTAACACAATTTGCTGACTAATAAATATTTCCTTCAGTTCCTCCTTCTCGCTAGACCCTCGGTCCCCTAGTATTTCTGAAGGTTATTTGTGTCTTCCTTAGTGAAGACAGAACCAAAGTATTTGTTCAATTGGTCTGCCATTTCTTTGTTCCCCATTATAAATTCACCTGATTCTAACTGAAGGACCCACATTTGTCTTCACTAATTCCATTGGCCTTCCTGATCACTTGCTGCACCTGCATACTATTCTTTTGTGTTTCATACACAAGTACCTCCAGGTCCCGCTGTACTGTGGCACTTGCAATCTTTCTCCATTTAAATAATAACTTGATCTTTGAATTTTTTTCTGCCAAAATGCTTGACCTCACACTTTCCAACATTATACTCCATTCTATTGTGTACAGAACGATACATAATACTGACACGAGGGGTATGGGTCAATGATTTTTCAGTGGAATAGGGCAGTTTCTGTGTTTATGCAGTTATTTTCTGTTTATGGTTATATAACTGCATGGCATCTCTCGTAATATCCCTAATGGGAAACTGGCATGGCTTCTAATTTAGCTGATTTTCACTGTCAGCAGAGTTTCTGAATAACTGACCTTGCACATTTATTGAGGATTTTATTTTTCTGTTTATACTTTAGAAAGTCATGGTGTAGACTACCTACTTTATTGAAGAAATACAGACGTAAAATGGGCAACATTAACTTGAAATGCATGAAAGGAGCCATGACCTATTTCAAATCCTAAAATGACTGAGTGGGAATGCATTTACACTACAACTGTTGTGTTGGTGAGAAGGAGCTGCGTTTCATTCAAAAAAGCAGTATTCTCTGGGAGGTTGACTTCTGTAATGATGCTATCCACAGAAAGCAGGAAACGAGTTTGCCAGCATTTGCTGAGTCTCTTCGGCAAGTTATTCTCCTTGGATGAAGGAACTGACCTAACTCGAATGCAGTAAGAGATGGACGTCCTAGTCACTTTGTGCCAATGCTTTAGTTGTCGTTAAATGCAGCCTCATCCAAGAATCTAATAACTAAATGTCTAGAGACATGAAAGCAAGTTCAGTTAGACAGCAATCTGGCAGGTGCAGCAATAGGGCATCAAAACTGTTGAGTTCTAATCTCACTATTGACATCTGAACTCTGTTTTTGTTTTTCATAGTAGGTCACTGACAGGAGTTGGCTAGTTTTATTGAAGGAGAATAACGTATGGCGAGACTTAGCTAGTGCTGGTAAAGTTACTTATTGTTTTCCTTAAAACCTACCTCTTTAACCAAGCTTTTGGTCACCTGTCCTAATATCTCCTCCTGTAGCTCGGTGTCAAATTTTAACTGGTAACGCTCCTGTGAAACACCTTGGGATGTTTTACTACATTAAAGGTGCTGTATAAATGGAAGTTGTTGTTGATAAAGAGCACTATTGAAGAAGTCCACCTCTTAGACAGTTCTGCTTCCTTGGATGAGGGAAAATCATGCAGAGGGTGGGATGGGGAAAGTTAATTCCTGATCAAATTGCTCTCAACAGTCAGGTGAGAAAGCTACAAATCTTGACAATCACCTGTCCTTTTTGGATGAGATGTTAAACCGAGGTCCTTCATGAAATGCTTCCTTGCCACTATTTGAGGAGGAGCAGAATGTACTCTCGATGTCCAATCCAACTTTTCTGCCTCGACAAATACCACCCAAAAATTAACCAGTTAGCCATCTAATTTCCTGCTTGTGGGACATTGGTGGTGCAGAATGGCAACTACATTTTGTCTCTTAAGTTGCCGCTCTCTTACAGTAACTCACGTGAAATATCTCCAAGCTCTCATACAGTATGTGATGAGGCACTGTATAAATGCAAGTTGAGCTTTGCAATATCCTTTTGTCACCAGCAGATATCGCTCAAGTACTTTCTACAGAATTCCAGTTATAGTACCTAGTCGCAGGAAATCAATACTACACATTTTTCTTCTAGCGCAGAAACGGCCCATTCATCCCAACAGGTCCATGCTGGTGTACATTGCTGTTCGTGCGCCTCCGCCCACTCTACTTCATTTAACCCCATCAACAGATCCTTCTATTCCTTTCTCCCGCATGTGTTTATCTAGCTTCCCCTTAAATGCATCTATGCTATTCACCTCAACTACTCCATGTGGTACCGAATTCCACATTCTAACCATAGTAATTAAAGTCTTGGGCTAGCATTTGACGAGATGGAAAATATTTCTGAAAATTCTTGCCCTGCCTGAGTACTGAAAATATTTCCATTTGAAAGATGAAATCTGTACAGCATTGTAACTCCCTCGGTGTTCAGTTTAATGGAGTTGTTTGTGTGTTGGACAGACTGGGTGCGTTGGATGTGTTGATCTTATTACAGTGTACCCTTTAGGCTTGTTGCACAGTGTTCAGTACAAAGTGTGTACGTTGATCTTTTTTCTTTTCAAAGTGGGTTGCACGTTCTCAAGTCTGTTTCTACTCTGAGGTGGTGAGCTGGTGCAGACAACCACAACAATTTGTATTTATATAGCGCCTTTAACTTACTGAAACGTCCCAAAGTGCTTCACAGGAGTATTATGAGATTTAAAAAATTTGACACAGAGCTGCTTAAGGAGAAATTAGGGCAGGTGACCAAAAGCTTGGTCAAAGAAGTTTTTAAGGAGCGTCTTGAAGGAGGAAAGAGAAGTAGAGAGGCGGAGCGGTTTAGGGAGGGAATTTCAGAGATTGGGGTCTAGGCAACAGAAGGCATAGCCACCAATGGTTGAGCGATTTATAATCGGGGATGGTCAAGAGGGCAGAATTAGAGGGACGCAGACATCTCTCGAGGTAGGGAGGGGGGTTGTGGGGCTGGGGGAGATTAGAATAGGGAGGGGTGAGGCCATGGAGGGATTTGTAAACAGGAATGAGAATTTTGAAATAGGTGTTGCTTAACCGGCAGCCAATGTCAGTCAGCGAGCACAGGGGTGATGGGTGAGCGGGACTTGGTGCGAGTTATGGCATGGGCAGCTGCGTTTTGGATCACTTCCAGTTTACGTAGGGTAGAATGTGGGAGGCCAGCCTTGGAGTAGTCAAGTCTAGAGGTAACGAAGGCATGAATGAGGACTTCAGCAGTGGCTGGTTTGAGGCAAGAGCCGAGACGGGCGATGCTAATGAGGTGGAAGTAGATGATCTTAGTTATGCTACGGATATGTGGTCGAAAGCTCATTTCAGGGTCAAATGACACCAATGCTGTGAACAGTGTGGTTCAGTCTCAGACAGAAGTTGGGGAGAGGGATGGAGTCAGTGGCTAGACAACGGAATTTGTGGCGGGGACCAAAAACAATGTCTTTGGTCTTCCCAATATTCAATTGGAGAACATTTCTGGTCATCGAGAACTGGATGTCGGACAAGCAGTCTGACAATTTAGAGAATGTGGCGGGAGGGTGGGGTGGCGAATGAGAAAAATGGTAGTGAGGTAGAGCTGGGTGTCATCGTTGAACGATGTGGAAACTGATGCTGTGTTTTCAGATGATGTCGCCAAGGGGCAACATGTAGATGAGAAATAAGAATGGGCCAAGGATAGATCATTGGGGGACACCAGAGGTAATGATGCGGGGGTGGGAAGAGAAGCTATTGTAGGTGATTCTCTGGCTACGATTAGATAGATAAGAATGGAACCAGGCGAGTGCAGTCCCACCCAGCTGGATAACAATGGCGAAGCGTTGGAGAAGGATGGAGTGATCAACTGTGTCAAAGGCTGCAGACAAGCCAAGAAGGACACGGTCACAAACAATGTCATTGATGAGAGCTGTTTCGGTACTGTGGCAGGCGCGGAAACCGGATTGGAGGGATTCAAACATGGAAGTGCTATGGAACTCTTGTGTAGCAGACGGCCAACTGGGGCGATAGTGGCAGTCACTCTGTCTTTTGAACTTTTTTGTTTAAATCATACAGTTTGTAAGGCTTGGCATACATGGGCCATGGAGTTCCCCTTAAGCTGGCTGAATCTTGTAATCTTGTGGCCAACAGCTATTCAAAGAGGTTAATAAGCATCATCAATGTGGATCAAGAGGCCCTTAAGCTGAATGATGGCTTCTGGCTGGCTCAAGGACTGTTGATATTGTGCTCCCATGGCAGCTGGATCTGCCCCCCTCCCAAAGTAGCAGAAGGCATAAAATGCTTTGGGCAGCAAGGAATAGGACCGAGCACAGCTGATGGCAGTGTCGAGAGACTTGGGTAACTGAACAAGCCCAGGTGTTTCAGCCATCAGTGAGCCATAGTCTGGCACAATCCCAATGTTAGTAATGCTGAATAGGTGGATGGTTAAACTGAAAGGGTGATGGCACAGTTGAACCTGCTACAAATACCGCTGTGGTGCTCTGTTCATTATATGAATGAAGGAAAACCTTTGATTTTAAACACAGTAAAATGATTCTGATTTGGATGTTTGGCAAATTCTAATAAAATGCGTACTGCTACAACAAAAGCTTGCATTTATATAGCACCTTTAACGTAGAAAAACACTAAGAGTGTAATAATAAAAAAAACTGGTGAGTCAAAGGAGGAGATTTTAGGAAGAGTGATCCAAGGGGTGATTTTGGTCAGAGGTGGGTGTTAAGGAGGATCTTAAAGGAGGAGTGGGAGGTGGAGAGGCAAAGAGGTGTAGGGAGGCAATTACAGAGTGTAGGCCTAGGCTGAAGGCACGACCACCAGTGGTAGGGCAAAAGGATTTGTGATGCACGAGATGCCAGATTTGAAGGAACAGAGCTCTCGGCGGGTTGTGGACCTGGGTACAGAGATAAGGAGTGGCAATGCCATGAAGGGATTTAAACATAATTTTAATTTAGAGGTGTTGGGAGACTGGGAGCCAATGTAGGTCAGCAAGTATAGGGGTGATGGGCAAGTGAGAATTGATGTGGGATAGGATATGAGCAGCAGAGTTTTGAAAGAACTGAAGTTTATGGAAGGTGAAGGATGGGAGTCTGGCCAAGAGAGCATTTGAATAGTCAAGTCTGGAGGTGCCAAAGTTATGGATGAGCATTTTGGAGCAAGTGGACTGAGGCAGAGGTGAAGCTGGCCGATGTTAGAGGTGGAAGTCTTGTGATGGAGAGGATATGGTGTCGGAAACTCAGCTTCGATTCAAATAGAATGCTGAGGTTGTGTCCAGTCTGCTTTAAGCTGAGTCAGTGGCCAGAGAGGGGGATGGAATCGATGGTGAGGTTATGAAGCTTGTGGCAGGGCCGAAGATGATTGCTTCAGTCTTGCCAGTGTTTAATTGGAGGAAATTACAGCTCATCCATAATTGGATGTCTGACAGCACTGAGAAGGTGGATGGGTCGAGAGATGTGCTGGATGAGATCAGGTTACCTCACTTTTTCAGATGCAGAAGGAAGTCGTTTGGAAGGCATTAGGGTGATGAGTGTGAGAAATACAATAAATTGATGACCATGTTTGTGATTGAGACAATGGGAATAGAGAGGCCATTGAGATGGTAAGGTTGAGTGGAGGCCCGTGAATATGGATAGGACCTTTTTTATATGGAGGAAGAAGTTTCGGGAAGATCGGAGGGCAATGAAATAGGAGGGGAAGAGGGTAAAGTGAGTTGAGATTGAAATCACCACGGAAGAGGAGTTGCTGAGTGCAGAGGCTGAGGAGGAAAGGAAGGAGGATATCTCCATGAGAAGCTTGGGTGGGCGGTAGAGAACAAGAGTTTTTAAAGGAGAGATGAGAGGGGTGGAACACAATGACCTGCTCGAATGAGGAAAAGGTAAACGAGGAGTAGGGGAGAGACCAAGGTGTGGTTTCGTGATGAGGGCCACACCATCGTCGTAGCAATTTGGTGGGACAGATGGTGTAAAGTACAGCCAAGCGTGGAAGCTCCAGTAATAAGCAAGATGGCGTCATCTTTGAGCCAAGTTTCTGTCAAAGCCACGATACCTGTGCAATCATCTACAATAAGGTGGTGGATAGCAAGGGCTTTGTTTGCAAGTGAATGGATATTCTGGAGGGAAACGTGGAGTGCGACGGTAATTGCTGATCCCTTGACCGAGTCCAAGGGTGCAGCGGTGGGTGGGATAAGTTGGACAGGAAGGAGGTTGATGAGGTTAGCCTCCAGTGGGCATTTGGGTAGGGATTTGGGTGCAAAGTACTAGGGTGGAGAAATGAAAGGTTGCATGACTGGTTCACAGGAAGGGGAAAAGAAAGGAGAGAAGGGTCCAAGATGGGTTAGGAGAAGAAATAGAGATGGGGTAATGGGTTCCGGTCTGGAGCAGCAGCTAAAATGCGCACACGGATGGACACTGAAGGAATGCAAGCCGCATAGACATGGCAATGATTAGGAGACACATGTCCCGATTGTAAACTAATAGGAAGGAGACAATAGGAAAGAGTCCAACGTTAAAAGTTTGAGGCCCTGTCGTGGGCTGAAGTTGTCTTGTAGAAGGGGTGGAGTCAGCTTGGAGCATTGAATAATCGAAGTCCAAGTTTGGAGACAGTTTTGGAAAGTGTGCGAGTCCACAAGCTGTTCGAGGGGTAGGCTATCTGGCTGCAATGCTGAGGGTCATCCAATGGAAAATGGAGAGCTGAGGAGATGTGGAGAGTTGACCATGAGCCAGCATAATATTGGCAATCTTAAAAAAAAAAAAGTTACAACTTTTTACAGATACAGTACCAGAGGCTGTCACTGGGATCCTTTTTACTGCTATTTTAAAAGTGAAATTCATTCTTCGGCACATCGCTGTTCAATTTATGAACAATCTGATTCCTGTGTTGGTAGCAACTTTTACCTACTTTTGATTATTTTCCTACATAATTCCATATTGGCTTCATGGAATTGTTGTTTGTCGGGGCTAATCATTCAAAATGGTCTCAATAAAATTGCTGGTTACTGAGAAGGAATGGGAGGATGAAGATAATGGATCTAGCTACTCCTACAATTGTAACTTTTTAGTTTTAAAAAAAAATATGCTTGCAGTGAAACTGTATAACAGTTAATAGTTTAAAAACACAGAAATGGAGACAAACTAGTGCAGAGTGCTTCCAGTATTATTACAATAAGGACACATGGTTTTAAAATCTGAAACTGGAAGTTTACTTTGGTTCTTTCTCTTTTCTCTTAACTTAATGCCTTTAGAAAGCATTATACAAACAATTGCCTGAATTGCCCCCGTATGTGCTGTAAGCTTCCATGGTTCTTTGGTTTTTATGACCTGCACCCAAGAGACTGTGATTTTTATCATTTGCCACTTGGCAGATCAACTGTTAAAGTGGCAGTTTTACAGAATTACGACTGTTTTTATCAATGTGATCTTTCCCTTCCCCCTGGTGCTTATAAGTACTAGGTAATAGTGGAACAACAACATGGAATTCAACCATGCAAAAGAAACTACTCGACTCTCTAGCCTCACTGTCTTGATTCAAAAACAATCCTGTCGTGGCATTTCTGTGATCGCAAAGCGAGAAAGAAATTATAACATTTAAAAGTGCGTAACTAACTTATGGCTACTCCCCTAAATTCATTTTGAGGGGTGTATATTAAAAAAAGCACTGAGGATATTAATCTTCAGCACCACCGAGGTTTAACTTTGTGTTAAATAGTGTCTATGAAATGGAACAACCCCCTATCAATTTTTTTTTTGAAATTCGTAGCCAATCGTTCCAATTCTTTGTCAAATCACAAACACCAGAGGTCACCTTGGGCCCATTCAAGGATCACTCTGCGCCAATGCTCTTAGCCAAAAGGCCTAGAGCCACTGCACCATTCCTGGAAGTACTGCAATACCAGGTTCGTGCCATGGAGGTGGATGGGTCAGGTCCCCCACACACCTCCGTGGAGGTGGATGGGTCAAGCCACCCCACCCACCTCCTATTTCCAAAAAAGCAAGCATATACCTTCCTGATCCAGGGAGAACCACCCTGGGGTTATGGTGGCTACTCCCCTGTCAGGTCAGTTACGCATGATCTTAGCCAAAAGGCCTATCAATTACCTAAGCTGAACAAAGCCCTTGCTACATCAGTGCAGAGCTTGTCTGGTGTTGTAGTGACTTATGTTCATTCTGCTCACTGGTGCCCTCTGTTGTTCTTCAACTTTCAAAAAAAAAGTCCATACACATGCATAAATAGTCTTTCACTCATCCTGGCAATACAATTTCAACAAGACTGATTCTTTTAAGTGAAAATAAAGTTTAAATACGGAAAGTGTCCAATTTTGAGTGTTTCCAGTCTTATAACAGTAAGAACATCAAATTTAAATAATCTGAAATTAAAAGTTTATTTTGGTTTCTCTCTTTCTTTGTCTATAGCTTTCAAAAGCCAATAAATTAACGTGCTTTCTTTTTCTTTTGCAGGTACAGTAACCTCTCTCAGAAGCTCTGCTTAACTGGAATGACATTTTCCTCAAGTCATAAACGGAAAAAGTGGGATCCAGAAAGGAAACTTGCTCCGGGGGGACTTATTTCTGTGCTGCACAATTTTTTCTTGTGTGTTATGTTTTGAAGAACACTTCTGTTAAGTGCTGTACGATTCTGTATGTGCCCAAAACGAAAGGGTCTTTTCAGTTTTGGGAGACTCTTGAGTGCAGTGAGGAAGGTTTGTTTACAGCACCCATAGAGGCCCCAGGGAATGTGCTATGACATCAGCGGTGGTGGATAGTGGAGGCCTGGTGTTTGACTTTGCCAGTAATGGAATGGAGAACCATCAGCAGCAGGTCAGCGAAGGGGCATTTTTTTTGACACATACCATGCTTCTATCTTATTTAACTGTTGTGTATGTGCTACCTTGATGCTTTTTCGACATCGTTCCAGAACTAACTATTGTATTTCTGGAATATTGTATGCTGTCAGCCTCTGGAAAATGTTGAGTCTATCGAATCAAAACTGTTTTTCTTTACATAATTTGTGTGCCTTTCTGCACTTTCAATGTGTGTGTAAGTGCACAACTACTAACTTTTCTAAATTAAGTTTTTCAACTCTTAATATGCAGCAATATACAGTGCAGACTGAATTTATTCATACTCCTATTTATGCACCAGTATTTTTGTGGGAGTTGAGGCTTAATTTTTCACAAACCAGTTATATGCAATTGAGACTTTTTTAGTTGATTTTGCATAGACAGTGGATTTTTGGTCCAATAGGCTAACTACTACTCTGGTTTTGCAGCAACTGGTAGCATTTACTATTTGATATTTTAGCTTCAGTTTACGAGATCAACAGGAGTCGCAGCTTCAGAGACCAGCAAAAGTCTGGTTGCCGGCAATTGTTGAGAATATTTCATTTTCAAACTGAAAGACATAATGGGTCTCATCCGGACACGACACAGTTTGATTAGGTAATCTAAATTACCAAGGCTTCTTCAGCGACACCTCCCTAACCCACGACCTCCGCCACCTAGGAGGACTGGGGCAGCAGGTGCATGGGAACACCATCATCCAAGTCACACACCATCCTAACTTGGACACATATCGGCATTCCATCATCGTCGCTGGGTCAAAATCCTGGAACTCCCTACCGAATAACATTGTTAGGAGCACCTTCTCATAGATGCAGGGATTTAAGAAGGCGGCTTACCGCCACCACCTTGAGGGCAACTAGGGATGGACAGTAAAAGGCCGAACCTGCCAGCGATGCCCACATCCCAACAATGATTTTTTTTCAAGTAGAATAATTATAAGCAGATCACTTGTTTCTGAGTCAGAAAGTTGTGGGTTTAAGACCCCTTCAGTACTTGAGCACATAATCTAGGCTGACACTGCATTGAACTAATGAGGGAGAGCTGCATTGCTGGAGTTGTCTTCTTTCAGATGAGACATTAAATCATCTCCTGCCTTTTCAGCTGAATGTAGAAGATCTCATGGCATTATTCGAAGAGCCAGTAGTTCTGTTTCCAAGCCAACATTCCTCAATCAATCAACACCTCCAGAAAAACAGATTATCCGGTTATTGTTTCATTTGCAGTTTGTGGAATCTTTTGTGCAAAGTGGCTGCTCTGTTTGCCTACAAAAAGGGAATTCAGTGATTTAAAAAATAAAAACAGAAAATGCTGGAAATATTCAGTAGGTCAAGCAGCATCTGTGGAGAGAGAGAAACAGAGTTAATGTTTCAGGTCGATGACCCTTGGTCAGAACTCTGGTTATAAAGCTCACTGTCAGTCTAAGTGGCAGGATACATTTGATTTTCTGCCAGTCTCGATTATGATGGGGAAGAGAGGGGCCTCCACTACAGCAGATAATCGAGAGTCCATTGTAATTTGAAAGCGCTCCTGTATACATCAGGTGCACCATTCAGTGATACATTTTATATTATGTTGCATATAGGGCGTTGAGAAATTTGGATGAAACTTTCATTAATGTGCCAGTGTTAACATGCAATGGGGAAAAAAAGTGTTGCGATTTGTGAAACCATTTATAATTTAAAATTTCCCCCTTCTCAAGGTTGTTTTGACAGGGCTGTGTGAGGTGTTTTGTGTGTGTGTGGTTTTTATTTGCTGATGCAATTTTGGCTTAAGGGGATTGCTGACCTTGTGTGCAAGAAACTTTGCAGCAAAATACAAATAGACCTGAATACTTGGTGGAGGATTACCATTCTTCTTGTGTAGGTCTATAAAGTAGGCTATTTTACCAGGGGTGCGGGGTGGGACAACATCATTTGATGTCCACATAGGTGCACTTTTCTGCAGGGGTTGCTGGAGAATAAACTCTGGCTAGTTTCTTCTCCCTAGTCCCTGGGCACTGTAGGACCCTCAATGTGTCTGCCAACGGAGCCATCAGGAAGCTGAAACCTCATGTTTAAATCTAGTTACTGCTAAAAATGAAAGGATTCATGCGTGAAGGAGTGGCTGGACTTTAGCATGCTGGCCACCAAGTGCCATGGAGTGTGATGGACACAGGGTTCAAATTCTGTTTTGTTCTGTCCTGGTCTGAGCCATGTCAAGCAGGGAGATGCCGAACACAGACATGGACTACTTTGTGTCCAAGATCAAGGACATTTGCACAACTGCTGGTGCCTCTGCCTCCTCCCCTTGACTCATTAGTGCCATCTTTCTCTACACGAGTACTACTATAAAGACAGTTGTTTTAATGTGGATTAATGCCTGAGGTGTTGCAAGAGGACATCCAATGGAGAATGACCGACTAGCAAATTCATTCCAGTGCTTTTAAACTGTTTAGATTAGGTACAAATTCTCATTTTGAATTTTTCACAAAGCTCTGCATTGGAGAATATTTTGAAGTATTTATAATATAATTGTATGTCATTAGTGAGGAAGGAGTGTTCCTTTTTTTTAAAAAATGCTTCCTTCGATTTCAACCTCGCCAGGTTCAGGTATCATGCTCTCAAAGTACTTGTAATTCACCCTGCTGCATTTAGTGTCTGGTGTGTCTTTCAGATCTATATTAAAGCTCTGAGCTCACGCTGCTCATTATTGGTCAGTGGAATTGTTTTTTTTTAATTGGTCTCTTTTGAGCATTGTTATATCAGCAAATACTCACCAGCATTTGGGAGAAAGGAGAGGCACCACTAGTCAGTCTGAATAGACGACGTCATTAATATCCGTGATAGGTAGACGGATGCGCATCAAGAGATTTCCTTCTTTGGTTTGCATAACTATTACACCCCTTCCCTAACAAAATGAAGAATATAGGGAAGGTTTCACAGAACATTTCCAAAATTGGTTTTATTTAATTGAGCTTTCTCAAACCAGTTTTAGTCTTGATAATTTGTTCAACATTTAGAATAACAATTGGAGACTGGGTGGAGAGTGATAACTTTTACACCTGGAATAATTATTGCTATTTTCAAGAAAACCTAGAAGCAAAGATTTTTTTTAAAATTGATTCTCCCAGCAATTTTTTTGCTACATGGGTGTGTACTGTTGAAAAATGACCGCTGTGAGATAGGGCAGTTATGGAAATTCAAAGTCCCGTAATCAAGAGCTTCCTTTCTGTGTCTGAGTTCCTTTTTGAAAATATGGGATTGGATGCTGTCAGTACAGACTGTGACCTTGAATAGTAATTTGTTACTGCTAAAACATTTAAATCTTCCATGTTTTCATCAAACATGATTAATCACTTCCCTTCTCCAGACAACTCTGCACCTTCCAAAAACTTTGGACTGAGAATTATTCACACCCTGTTTTGAACCCTTCTAAAAGACCGTATGTACGTGGCTTCAATAAGTGAACTCTCATGATTTCCGACAGACTTGACAAGTGACTTCCCCCCCCCCCCCCACCACCTCCCCTGCCTCTCATCCGAGCCTGTGTTCCCTTGAAAAAGAGTCCTGTTCAGAATTGCCAGTGCACTAGTCTGTCCCACCTGGTACTCATTCTGTACCGTACCCAAATTTGATGTCGCCGTTACTTAAAACATACGATCTTCAAACATAGTGAAACATATTCTGTCTTTAGGTCCCAAAAAGCAAAGTTTCATTGCATTTTAATGAATCCTGGAACTAAGACATATCTAGAGGATGCTAAGCCCATCTTATGGTGACGTGGATTCAAACTGAGTGTGATCCAAGCTGTTCACGCCCCATCATGAGCAGGCACAGTGGTGAAGCCCAAAATAAAAACAAGATACCAATGTGTTTTTTTTTAAAAAAGGAATCTCGTGCAAAAAAAAAAAATCGTCTTGGCTGTTGCAATATTTCTTACCCTCTTGGCCCAGACCTAGTTTTTTGTTATTTCGGTATAAATAGAAGCTTATTTATTTTTACAGTTTATGTTCTAATAAATTGGCATTGATGTGAAACGTGGCAATGCTGTACATTGTGCTTGTTTTTACTGGCAGTACATTTAGCTGTGTCATGGTACAGTGTGTATGCAAAAGCAGGTGGGTATCCTTCCTCAGTGATCAGCTAGGACCATGAATGTTGAGTATCTGTGCATTTTATGTTGTGCATTTTTTATCCCACATTACAGAAATTGCTACATATAGTATAGCAGCTAAGAATTCATTTTGTTTTTGTCAATTGAACATTGTATGTATGCATTAGTTTTTGTATGAGCTGTCGGGTGCTTTAGTGCCAGGGTAAATATTCTCTCTCGCTAATATCTGGTGCTGTAAATTACATTTTTAATACCACAAGTTCTGGGCTGTCATGATCCACGGTCACAGTAGGGAAGCAGACTTTGTTGATTAATGTTTATATAATATGTATTACCATAAATGCTGTAAACCTTCCATTGTGCTGGAGTACAAATGATTTATATTTGTTTGCACTGTGTCAGCGTTCATTATTTAGATATGAAAACTAGCTCCCTCGATCGCTCTGCTAGGGTATACACTGCCTGGTGTGATACTGAGTCATTTCGGTAAGACGGTCTGATGCCAATCAACCAATATGTGCAATAATGCTGTGCTTTCTGGAGCTCTTCTCACACCAGGGACAAGAATCCAGGCTTGGTTTGACATTTTTTATTTTATTTTTAGTGTAGCGCAGTGAGCTACATGCCACCAGAAAACTAATTATTTGCAGAAATATTTTGAGGATATAAATCTGTTCAATTTTCTCTCTTGGCCACATACCAGCAACAGCCAAGAGTGCAGGCAGGTGCTGCTAAGCCTCTGCCAATCCTTGGAGGTGCCTCTTTCACCCATGGTGCTGCTTGTTCCCATTTGGTATGGCAGAAATTAGTACTGTACTCTGCTATGGTAGTGGTACACATTGGAGATTTATATAAAAAAGCATCAACTTCATTTTGCAAACCTGAGTTTTTTTTTTAAAAACTTTTTTCTGAGATACTTGTATCACTATGCCATTGCAAATATTTATTACAGAACCTTTTGATTGTCCTGCTATAAAATTGACTCGGAATTGTGTAGGAAATAGAATGTCTCTTATTCCAAATGAATGTGACATTTTGTTTCTAAAACCAATGCAAAATTGCTATGTAAATCTGGCAAAGCCAAGAACCGCAGACGAACACTGACCAGTTTGAAGTCCTGGAGTAAATGAGCTCCACTGACAAACCCCTATAGTAAAAACTGAAGTTTGCTGCTGCTTCAACGCACTCCTGGTCTCGATAGCTAGCATGTGATACTTCTGCTTTTTCGTTGAGAGAAGGTGAGGAAACTGGTTACATAAGAACATAAGAATTAGGAACAGGAGTCGGCCATCTAGCCCCTCGAGCCTGCTCCTCCATTCAACAAGATCATGGCTGATCTGGCCGTGGACTCAGCTCCACTTACCCGCCCGCTCCCCGTAACCCTTAATTCTCTTATTGGTTAAAAATCTATCTATCTGTGACTTGAATACATTCAATGAGCTAGCCTCAACTGCTTCCTTGGGCAGAGAATTCCACAGATTCACAACCCTCTGGGAGAAGAAATTAAATTGGTTTTAAATTGGCTCCCCCGTATTTTGAGGCTGTGCCCCCTAGTTCTAGTCTCCCCGACCAGTGGAAACAACCTCTCTGCCTCTATCTTGTCTATCCCTTTCATTATTTTAAATGTTTCTATAAGATCACCCCTCATCCTTCTGAACTCCAACGAGTAAAGACCCAGTCTACTCAATCTATCATCATAAGGTAACCCCCTCATCTCCGGAATCAGCCTAGTGAATCATCTCTGTACCCCCTCCAAAGCCAGTATATCCTTCCTTAAGTAAGGTGACCAAAACTGCACGCAGTACTCCAGGTGCGGCCTTACCAATACCCTATACGGTTCCAAAGTTTGACTCCTTTTGAAGTACTGTTACACGGGTACCAACAGTTCCTTGGTACTTGTGTGAGCAAGTGTTGCCAGGCTTATTCAACTTGGGGGGCCATCACAACCTACTTCAATTCTATGCTCACCCGATGTCCATCACACAAACATGGACTTTCAGTAGGAGACTGGATGGTAAGCAGAATCAGGAACTCTAGATTTATTACTCCCTCCTTACTCCAGGGGTGCTGGGGCCAATTGTAACTCGTATAGAGGTTTACTTACCGTGGCCATTTTGTGGAAACCAGTTGAAGACATTTGGAATAAGTGGCAGCAATTCTCTTGTTGTGTAAGAAGCAGCTAAAGTGAATATGGGAAGAGCCGGTGTTGAAAGTGTAAGAAATGCAGGCACTTTCTTTCTTTCCCTCTGGCAGCTTTTGAAACTGCCTCGGGTATAAATGGAACAGTTTTACAAGCTGCTGGATTCATTTGATGTATTTGACATTCAAACCATCTTGGCATTGTATTAAATCATGTTCCGCATCTGCTTAAACATAAAGCCTTCTCCCAAGTAAAACCGTGGCTACTAAATAGATTACATTCAAAAATATATATTTTTAAATCAATATACACAATTTTTATGAAGTGATGGCATTTTCCATAAATATTAATAAATATTGTAAATAGACGAAGATGATGCTTTCTTTTTGATGACTGTTAATGTACAATGAGTTGTGCTGTGTTTTATTTTATCTAAAGGCTGACCATAACATAAAGATAGAAACAACAAAAGGTCATTCGGCCCACCTAATGAGCGCTGTGTCATGTAGAGAACACGCTCAGATCATTTTTGTCTCTCCCTGCCGCCTCCCCACATCACCCCACCTGGAGCCTAGTTCCAAGTCAGTGTCTCTCAATTGGGAATCTTCAGCAAGGGGAAGAGAGCAATCAAGGCTGCCGGTCTTTTCATGACTACCACTGTTGCCGGTGGGAGTACTGCACTAAGACTAACCAATTAGCTGTTTCATTAATGACAGATATGCCAAAAACCACAGTGACTTAATGACTGAATGCAAAATATCGAAGATCCGTGTAATTAAAAAAAAAAAAAAAAAATTGCTGTGCTGAGCAGCCTATTTTTATGGATGCATTTTTACGATTCTTTGTGTGTTTTGTGCTACTTTGCCCTGTAGGAATCAGAAATGGGTACAGGCTACCCTGCAGTGATTGTGGAGCCAGTTCCCAGTGCCAGGTTTGACCAGGTCTATGCAGCACAGATACTGGTCTACAATGATGAAACTTACTTGTTGCAAGATGTTGCAGAAGAACAGGAGATTGAGACAGATTCGTCAGAAACAGGTAAGAGCTGTACTAATGGAAAAAATACCACCTACAACTGATCCTGAAATCCTGTGGATTAAAATGAACTCCCTTCAGCGCAACATCAAAGGTGGTGGGTGAGGGGAGGGAAGGGAGAGAGGAAATTGATGATTATTCCTACGTTTTCATAATGGGTTTTATTTTAATGGCAGATGCTTAAAAAAAATTTGATAAAATTATGTACAATTGCACATTCAGTGCAAGTGGGGATGTAAACATAATCTTAGATTTTCTGTGCAAGGGGTTAATCTGTATTAATCTTAAATTATTTTCTATTATATTTCTGTGATGTGTCTGGTTTCCGGTGTGTGTGACTTGCCCCCACACTGCTTTTTAGAAGGTAAGTGAGTAAGTAGCTCAAGATGATGCCCCCCCCCCTCCCCCTCCCCCTATTTTCTTTTTGAAACTCCTCCCTCCCTCTCTGGGGAAACACCTGCCTTTTACTATGTGCTTCCACAGAAGACTGTTGCGATCCATGAGAATACGAAGTACACAAGTGAGTTGCAATACAACTATGAATCTGCATCCTGCCACCTTCTGGAACATCAATATATTGTTTATTTTTTCTCGTACTGATTTTCTCCTGCTGCTTTCTGAAATGCAGTGACGCATACAGAACTACGCTTGTCTGCGTTTTGGTTTGGTATCCACCAAAGTGGCCATTCTTAACAAGTGAACCTGATCTATAAAGATCAGCAGGTTCACCGTGGAATGCACCCCAGACAAGTTTGATAGTGTTTTTGTCTGGTGCACTTTACAGGGTGAATCACTGGATCAGCATTACAACCATTGTTGATTGTCTCTAGGCTGTGAAACATTGAGCCATAAACTCCTTAAATAACCTTGTTCACAAACAGTCACACTGTTCAGACTCCCAGTGCACACTCTACTTGCATGAGTTAGCTGCAAATTGCTAAGACAGCTAATAAAAGACAACATTTTTCAATGAACATGAGCTGGCAGTTGCCCTATTTATGTTTGCTATAAATTGGATCCATTGTCCATTGTAGCATTTCATTTGAGGTAAATGAACCCCCCCCCTCCCCCCCCCCCAAAAAAAAAGTGTAAATGGGAAACGTCTGTCTCTACTATCACAACTACAATGCTGTACAGTATTAACAACCTTGGAGTCTTAAGTATAATGCCAGGTATAGCAGTAAAGAGGCAGATGTTTTCTCATTTACATTTTATTTTGGACACAACTTTTCAATTTCAGTCATTGACAAATATGTTTACAAAATATATTTTTGTCTCCTTGTTTTCTGTTTAGATTGGTGTTATTTATTATCAATACTAATGTTATTAACCAAAAGACCTGCATATCTTGCAACCAGTTGCAATACTTTTTCACTTTGGTTTGATCACTTTATTTTAAACAAACATTTTGCTGACCATTTTGCAAAATGTATTTCTTAGTGTGAAAAATCTGTTTTAACTTTAAGCGTAGTTATCTTATCACTGGTGCCAATTCTATTGACCACATGAAGTATTTCGAAGGAAATAAACACAAGACATCATAATGCGGTAATTCGGCTCAGATGGAAACATACCTGGGTCCTTCCTCATCTGTATGACTCAACTATTCACTGACTTCAACAGCTAATCCATCAGGAGCGCTTGATAACATGATAGTTAAACAATTGGATTTTTTAAACCAATTAAATTTTTAATTTGTTATACTCTGCATACCATGAATGAAATGCCTTACTTATCTTGTACAATATAAACGGCACTAGTCGTTTAATAAAACGTTTTTGACCAAAATTCATGTGGCTTTCCCTTCCTCTCCCTAAAACAGTGCCATCACTGATAGACAATTTCAGTTATTTTTCTTTATGTCCCATGTTAATCTGGCTGTTCTCTCCTCCTGCACCCCGCCCCCCCCCCCCCCCCCAATACTGTTGACCTGTTTACTGAAATTATAGTAGTTTCATTTTCCTAGGAATTGTATGCGTAGTCTAGATTTCAAATTTTGTATCATCAGGAGGTCCCTATTAACTGTTCAATCCTGTGTCATGGGTACCTCCCTCTCAACATTACCACCTGCAGATATTATAATCAATTCAAGAGGATAATGAAACAACAGTGACCAATCTTTGGCAAGACCATCTAAGCTGAGGTGACTGTTGATATCATCCACAAAATACAGCATGGGGATAAAGAGTTTGGCCGGAGTACAGTTTTTACTCTTCTCTGCAGCCTGGGAAGAAGCAGAATGAGTATTGGGTTTGGTAACCAGGACCTCTTTGGGAGAAGCAGGCTTCTGCCATCTCTCACTGTTACTGGTAGTAGTGAAGGAATAGGCTCTAGAAGCTGAGTTTCACAGTAACTTGTAAGCAGACTTTTGGTTGTTGCAGTGTAGCATGCTGCATCAGATCCAGGGCGTTCTACTGTTTAAGAGCATCTTGCAGGTGGTGCCTGGGCAACAGCTTTGACTTTGGTGTCAGACCAAGAATTGTGCTTGAACTTTGGGGAAGTTTCCATGATCTAATCACTGAAGAAGATTTTGTTATCCAAGGATAATTGTATTGGTCAAAACTGATTTTGTGTTGCTTCCCACATCTCAACTGATTCCATTTGTGTGGTCCTCTTTATTCAATGTTACTCCTTCGAAGGTGATCAAGACTGTCTTGTCTACCGAGTCCAGTTAGAAATGATCATGTCTGTTTCAGTAGTTGGGGGGGGGGAGGGGGGGAGATATTTTACCGTTTCCAAAATGTTGACTGGCCATGTTGAAAGTTTCTCAAAGAAATGCAGGGTCACACTTTGGTCCACTATATTCATTGAGTTTTTTGTCTTGGTTAGCACTGAGTACTGATGGAAATCTTTAGTTCTCGATTACTATTGTAGAGCTCAACATTGAGCAATCTCTTTGCTTTTACTGGACCATTTAAGGTGTTATCCACCATCATGGGTGCCAGTGACCATAATTCAGTCAGATTCATGGATAAGGACAAGAATAGGCTTGGAATAAAAGTTCTGAATTGGGGAAAAGCTAATTTTGCTAAGTTAAGGAGTCATTTGGCCATAGTGGACTGGGAACAGCTACTTGTGGGTAAATCAGTGTCTGAACAGTGGGAGGCATTCAAGGAGGAGATCCGGAAGGCTCAAGCCAAACATGTGCCCTTAAAGAAAAAGGCTGGGAAAAATAATTCTAGAGCCCCCTGGATGTCTAGGGACTTACAGGGGAGGATTAAGAAAAAAATGGACACTTATGTCATATACCAACGGCTAAATACTATAGAATCTTTAGAGGAATATAGACAGTTGAGGTAAAATTAAAAAGGATATCAGGAATGCTGAGAGAGAGCATGAGAAATTCTTGGCCAGTAAAATTAAGGAAAACCCTAAGATGTTCTGTAAATATATTAAGAGTAAGAGGGTAACGAAAGAAAGGGTAGGGCCTATTAGAGACCATGAGTGTAATCTTTGTGTGGAGGCAGAAGATGTTGGTAGGGTTCTTAACGAATACTGTGCATCTGTTTTCACAAAGGAAAGGGGCAATGCAGATACTGCTGTCAAGGAGGACTGTGATATTCTGGATGAAATAAATATAGTGAGAGAAGTATGAAGGGGTTTAGCAGCTTTAAAAGTAGATAAGTCCCCAGGCCCGGATGAAATGTATCCCAGGCTGTTGAGCGAAGTAAAAGAAGAAATAGCAGAGGCTTTGACCATCATTTTCCAGTCCTTTTTGGATTTGGGCATGGTGCAGGAGGATTGGAGGACTGCTAATGTAATACCCTTGATTAAGAAGGAAGAAAGGGATAGGCCAAGTAATTACAGGCCTATCAGCCTAACTTCAGTGGTGGGAAAATTATTGGAAAAAAATCCTGAAAGACAGGATAAACCTGCATTTGGAAAGGCAAGGATTAATTAGGGACAGTCAGCATGGATTTGTTAAGGGAAAATCATGTTTGACTAACCTGATTGAATTTTTTGAGGAGGTAACCAAGAGGGTCGATGGGGGTAGTGCTTACAATGTAGTGTATATATGGACTTTAGCAAGGCTTTTGATAAAGTCCCACATGGTAGACTGGTCATGAAGGTTAAAGCACATGGGATACAGGGCAAAGTGGCAAGTTGGATCCAAAATTGGCTTGGAGGTAGGAAACAAAGAGTAATGATTGGTGTTTTTGTGACTGGAAGGATGTTTCCAGTGGGGTTCCGCAGGGCTCAGTACTGGGTCCCTTGCTTTTTGTGGTATATATCAACGATTTAGATTTGAATATAGGAAGTATGATTAAGAAGTTTGCAGACAACACTAAAATTGGCTGTGTGGTTGATAATGAAGAGGAAAGTCATGGGCTGCAGGAGGATATCAATCTGTTGGTCAGGTGGGCAGAGCAGTGGCAAATGGAATTTAATTCAGAGAAATATGAGGTGATGCACTTTGGGAGGGCTAATAAGGAAAGGGTATACACATTAAGCGGTAGGCCGCTTAATAGTGTAGATGAACAAAGGGACCTTGGAGTGCTTGTCCACAGATCCCTGAAAGTAGCAGGCCCAGGTGGATAAGGTGGTTAAGAAGGCATACGGAATGCTTGCCTTTATTGGCCGAGGCATAGAATATAAGAGCAGTGAGGTTATGCTTAAATTGTATAATACTTAGACCACAGCTGGAGTACTGCGTGCAGTTCTGGTCGCCGTATTATAGGAAGGATGTGATTGCACTAGAGAGGGTGCAGAGGAGATTTACTCGGATGCTGCCTGGAATGGAGAATCTTGGTTATGAGGACTGATTGGATTGGCTGGGTTTGTTCTCATTGGAACAGAGGAGGTTGAGAGGAGACCTCATTGAGGTGTACAAAATATTGAGGGACCTGGACATAGTGGATAGTAAGGGCCTATTTCCATTGGTGGAGTGGTCTTGTAATGAGGGGGCATAGTTTTTAAGGTGGTTGGTGGAAGGGTTAGAGGGGATTTGTGGGAGGGCTTCTTTACGCAGAGGGTTGTGGGGATCTGGAACTTGCTGCCTGGAAGAGTGGTGGATGCAGAAACCCTCACATTTAAGAGATGGTTGGATGGGCACTTAAAGTGCAGTAACCTGCAGGGTTACAGATCTAGAACTGGTAATTGGGATTAGACTGGATGACCTTTTGTTGGACAGCGCAGATATAATGGTAAGTACTGCAGGGAATCGAATACGGCCAGGGTGATCTGGACTAGTTTTGATCGCGTGGATGGGTCGGAGAGGAATTTTCCCAGATTTTTTTCTCCCTAAATTGGCCTGGGTTTTTTCAGTTTTTTGCGCCTCCCAGGAGATCACATGATTCTGGTTGGGGTGGAGTGTAGAATGTTTCAGTGTAAGGGGTGTCGCAGTTGTGTGAGGCGGACTGGTTGGGCTGGGTGTTCTTTGCCTTTCTGTCATTGTTCATAGGTTTATATGTAACTTTTAGGGCTGCTGACCAAAGGCCGTGCGGCTCTTTGTCAGTGAGCGTGGATACGATGGGCCAAAATGGCCGCCTTTTGCGCTGTAAATTTCTATGTTTCTAAAAGGAAAGTCCCATCTTGCAGGTGGACCCAAATTTTGCTATTTGTGCCCCAGCGCACGTATTGCTAATCACAGTTAGAGGGGGGTAAGCAAAAAAGACCTTGACTACTGGAATATGGCTACTATAAAGACAATTGACTTATGGGACTGTATTTTAATACTTTGCTGGATTTATCTTTTCCATTCCCATAACTTTCTTATATACCTCTAAAATGTCTCCTTTCCAGATAAAATGTTCTCTAGTCTTTCTTCATTACACAGACTTTTGACACCAAGGATCAGCATAGTGGCTGCTCTTTAGAATGCCTGTAGTGCTTGAATGTCTCCCATTTGTCTTAGTAAAATGCCTATAATTTGAAAGAAATTTGTATTTAGTTCACAATTGTACTGAGGTGGCAATATTTCTGTGGTTTAGCTTAATAAGAGCAGTCACTGGGTTGCTCGCCAGGAAACTGATGAGCATGGGTTTTTAGCACTTGCTAGGTAGACAGCAGGTGCCAGGAGATCCTCTTTAGCAGCATTGTGAATAGCACAACTCCCCATAAGATGTGTGAATGCTTTACCACCATCATCTTTACCACAGCACAGGCATATGCCATATCTCATTAAGTATTGCTTTCACAGTTGGCAATGCAGAGCTTTAGCAGTCGCTGCTTGCCTCTCTGCGACCCAATCTTTGCAGGCACTGAACTCCGTTCCATCAGGCACTCCCTTATAGCTGTTGTCGCCCCAAGTCTGAGCTTCGTCATCATTTATACAATGGGCACCTGCTGTAAGCATGAGAATGGCGGGAGGACCTACACAATGCACATTGTGTATTTATTGATTTCAGCCAAAATATACAGTAGCTTCATGCAGTTTTTGAAGGCTAGGCACAGATTTTAAGGTTCTGTTTTAAATAAAATTATCCATTCTGTGATCCCAGTTGTGATTGAATTTGCGAGTACAAATCATCAGACCTTACATATTGGTTCATTTTTAAAACTTTTCACCTTGATTTACTGTGTATTGTGTATAGTCAAGCAAACTACAGCATTTCCGGAACCTTTGTGATGGTTTAGTGGGTTAGAAAGTTGTGTAGTGAGGTGACTGGCAAAGCTGCCTCTCAAGAATGTTCCTGCCATCCATGTAAAGAAATTTCAGAACATTGAAGTGCACAAATGCTTAAGATGAACCATCCTGCAAAAGAAGCAAAGGAGGATGATGAACTCCATGAGAAACTCAATGGGCTGAATTTTCGAGTAGTTTGACCATTTTAGCGTGGGGTGGGGGTGGTGGAGTGTTAAAACGACTTTTTGGGCACTAAACGGAGAAACCAAATTTAGCACGGGGTTAGAATTTTCGGAAGTGGTTTTGTGGCGGCTCCCGCCCGATGTTTTGAGCGCTTCGATAACGTTGATTGTTGTGCAATGCTGCGCTAGCGCCCCGGGTGGAACTTTCGAGCACATCACCTGATTTAGCATCCGCCCGGGAACCTGCCAGCACTTGAAAACCGAGGATAGTTAAATTTAATGCTGTTTTGTAAGGATATAAAATTGTTGAAGTTAATAAAAATATAGAACTTTACTACAGTGCTGATCTTTTTTTCTGTAACTCAAAACCTGAGTACATCCTTGGCATTTGGAAGGAATAGATAATGTCACTTTTTAACCTTGCTTAGTGACTAATGATACGTTGTTAAATTTTCTGTTTTGAGCAAACTTTTTCTTGTGTTTATGGATCACTCTGTCAAACAGCTGGTGCTTACTTCATTGGCATTACTGGGTATTTTCTTCTCTTCAAAGCCAATAATGGTGTACCACTGTCCTGGCTATGATCAGCAAACTTCGCGCAGGCAAGTGGGTTAAGCCTGAGACCTTTATAATCTGCAGACCAGTTTTTAATGTTCCATTTTCTTCATGATGTGAAAGTGAGTGGAGGGGTAGGGAAAGGGACAGACAGATGCAGCCTGTTCTGACTAATTATCCATTCGTGTGGAATTTCTAGAAGATTCACTAAACCATCTGTCATTGTCTTGGGACATAAACCAAAGATATAGTGGCCAGTGCTATCAAAGGATTGGAAGAAGAAGGCTGCGTTTTTCATAGTGAAGTGTTGTAAAGGACATTTAAAAAGATGGGGGCTATACTATATCGGCCATTATTCCTGGCTACTATATTTATATGGCATCGAGCTGCAAGGAGGCTTATTGATGATCATGTTGAACGTAATCGAAGAAATCACAGATGTATTGGGAGGAAGCCGAACCCGCAACGAGTTTACAATGGACACTATATAATTGTCACTGGTGGAGGCCATCGTTAGCACTTGTGCATTGACCACCTCGCAGGTTTTGCAGCTTGCATGGACAATCTGCGACCCTACTTTCGTAAAGGTCGCGATGCTCGTGGGAATCCTGCCCAGGACCTCGGAACTGTCGGGTGAGCTGGACACACTCCCTCGACAATGACATCAGGTCCAGTTGGACGTCTGCCTGTCATTCAGCAGACCAACTTTACCGACTCGCCCTCCGGATTGACGTGATTCGACCCCAGAACTGCGCAGCTGCATGCCACAGGTAGTCCCAGGAGCCTTGGATATGTGAAAGCCCAAGAATGTTTGCTCATCCTCAGACATGTTTCCCGGTGCCAAGAGGTGTGGAGTGCATCTCCCCCCTGCCCCCACCTGCAGTCACCTCATTAATCATGTCTTTCTCCTCCTCCCCTCCCCCCCCCCCCCCTCCACACGATGACCTGATGTGGAGAGTCCATAGGTATGAGGCACCTGTGACTCTTCATCTGGAAGTAGAAAGCAACAGACCAGTGGTTAGCAGCAGGGGAGGGGACAGGGTGACATGAGGAATGTCACATAACACAGGCTCATTTGAAGGACCGTCGGCGCCGATGAGGCCTGGCACTCGTTCCTCCACGTGCATGAGTGGCAGAGTGCGAGCCTGACCACCGCCTGTGTGTAGCTGTTCGTGCCGGTTAGGTGACTTCTTTGCCTGTAAAGCTGAAAATGGGAATGTTTACCAGAGGGTCCATCTGCTCTTGTGGCACACACACACAGCACTTTTTTCATACTGTGTGAATGTAATACAGTCCTCTGTTTAATTGCCTTGGAAGTTGCATGCGGTTCATCAGGAAGACACTGAAATGCGGAAACATCTTATCAGATCTCAGATCTTAATAATGTGTAAAGATCATTCATGTCAAATAGGGTGCCACCCTCCTACGTCGATCTCCCCATCTGCTCTCCACAGCAGTAACCAGTGCGATGTTTGCCTCCATAGTGAACCTTCTGGCCCGTTGCTTATCTTTCTCGATGTCGCTGTGCTGTTCCATGGTCGAAATCAAAACTCAAATGTTTGATTCAGCCTCAGGTGTACTGTGCATGCAGGGGTGCTCCCTGCGATTGGGCAGCTGACCAGAGGCGCGGAAAGAAGGAAAATAAAATTGTGCATACGCAGTTGGGCCAATTATTTTTTCCCATGGTGGAACTTTTGGCTCCAGCGCACACAATCTGTTGTGCAACGCCGGAGTTAGCACTAACGCTTATTGCCACGTGGCAAAGGTTGCGCGCTCTAGCGCTAATGCTATCTCGGCGCTAAAAAAAAATAACTCCGCGATTTACGCCCAAAAACGGGCGAATCGCAAAAACACGAAAATCCAGCCCATTGTAAATTGGTCAAAATTTGCAGATAATTCCAAACTAGGAGAGATGAGGGGTGCTGCAAACAAAGGAGGGAGCTCAAATTACAGAATGGGTTGGACATGGTATGTGGGTGTCAGAACAAAGGCACATGAAATTTAATTAAGACACGTATAAAGTTCTGCACATACGAAGGAAAAATAAGTAACACACACTCCATAAATAGTGTTTAAGTAGCCATGGATAAAATTCAAAAAGACCCAGGAGTCTTGGTAGACTTGATGCTCGACATATCTAACCAATGCAAAGCAGGAATCGACATGCTAATAGAATGTTGAACTACATACGCAAAACAGTAGATTATAAATCAGAGGGAGTCATGATCAAACTATACAGTGCTCTGGTTGGACTGCACCTTGAACACTGATTTCCGTTCTGGTTACTAAGACACATTCAGCCACTGGACTGATCCCGAGTGTCAATGGACTGTGTTATGAGCAAAGACTCTAGAAAATTTTGTCTGGAAAAGAGACTTCCGAGAGGTGATCTTAGAAGTATACAAGATAGTTACAGAAATGTTTCCAGATCCCTCCATGGCCTCTCCCCTCCCTATCTCTGTAATCTCCTCCAACCCCACAACACTGCCCCCCCCCCTTCCCCCCCCCCCCCCCCCCCAGATGTCTGCACTCCTCTAATTTGCCCTCTTGAGCACCGTGATTATAATCGCTCAACCATTGGTAGCCATGCCTTCTGTTGCCTAGGCCTTGAGCTCTGGAATTCCCTGCCTAAACCTCTGCGCCTCTCTACCTCCCTTTCCTCCTTTAAGACTCTCCTTAAAATCTACCTCTTTGACCAAGCTTTTGGTCCTCTACCTAATTTCTCCTTATGTGGCTCGGTGTCAATTTTTAAATTTTATAATACGCCTTGGGACGTTTTACTATGTTAAAGGCGCTATAGAAATACAAGTTGTTGAATGGAAAAGATCAAATATCAGCAAGACTAGATGAATTCAAAAAGGAAAGGATAACTACAAAGGGCACTTTAGCCCAAGAAATTTTAAGATGGGTAGCAATTGGCAGAAGATAAGTGAGAGCGCCTAAGAGAAGTTAAAATCAAAAGGGAACAGTCAAGAGTGGCTGAATCAAAAGGAAGGATCTGTGTGAGAGAAGTTGAAGGGGCCATCTGAGATAAGCTTAAATTGTAAAGTAGCACCTGTTAAAAATGGGTAACCAAGATAAGTTGCACACCAACCTGACTTGGATATATAATGTCATCCTTTTGTTGCTGGGTCAAAATCTTGGAATTCACTATCAAACACCCATTGTGAGCACCACAAGAACTGCAGTGGTTCAAGGAGGAAGCTCACCACCAACACCTTGGGGCAAATAGAGATGGACAATAAATGTGGCCTGGCAAGAATCTCCTACATCCCTAGAGATAAATAAACTTAAAAAGGTGGAAATGGGAAAAGTAAAAGGGAATTAATGAGGTAAGTAAAATTAAAAGGGAGCAGCCAAGAGAAGTATAATTAAGATGAAGACTGAGGTGTTGTTGCTATGGGATGTTTATCAATAAGAAAGTCACTTATAAGGGGTGAAGACATGGGGAAATTGTTACCTGATTTTTTTTTTAAAGCTCAAGGAAAAGGATATAACATTAGAGAGGAGAATAGAGGAACTTAACAAGGGCAGACAAAAGTGAGGGCATTGAGGGTGAGCAAAGTACTAAACTCAGTAAGTCATTCATCACGGTGTTGGTGAAATAGGCTGGATGAGCATTGGATCTTGTGAATCATCAGGGATTGAAGACTCAATAGTTGGGGATACATTTGCCAGGAATTGAAGACAAGTGGTGAGAAAAACCAGGAAAATGAAGATATTGGATGGATTAAGGTTGGTAAACTTAGCAAGAAAAAAAAAGGCCTCTGAAGTGACTGGAAATTACAGTAAATAATCAATATCTGACACTATCCAATAATGCAGAGATAAATAAGATCATACAGGAAGAAATAGCTAGAAAATGACAGAAGATAACATGGATAAAGATTCAGTTTGTAAGTCATGGAGAAATTGTAGTCATTGTGAACTGTTAGCTCAGGAAAGTGGATAGCCATGTTTGTTGTAAGGATCCCTGTGAGTTCTGTAGCTGGGGCAAGGGCAGTATATAGTGAGGAAAAGTTAGAAAGGATACTGAAGGAGATAGGAAGGGACCCAGTAGTGCTGGTCTGTGTAGCAGTAATAGAGGAGTCTGTAAAGTCGCAAGGGCTGGATTTTCAGCTCATTTGCGCCTCTGTTAGCGCCCAGGCTATGCCGGCCATCCAGGATTTACTGTCCGGCCTGAAGATTCGGCTACTGGCCGTCGCAAAAACTTACCGCCCCGCCCTCCGTTTTTAGCGTGGCGATGATGACGTCAGTCGTTGTGCAAAGCTGTGCTAGCGCCCCGGATGGAACATTTGGCCTTAACGCCTCATTTAACACCCGCCCCAGGAAATGCCTGAAAACACCTGGCAATCCCAGGGTGTGCCAGGCGGTATTGGCAGCATTTTTAAATGGAGGGATGAGGATCCCACATCGCAGGTTATATTGATAAACAACGGTTGCGCACATAATGCCGTGTGAAGCCCCAACATGCAAACTTTTCTTTTATCTTCCATTACAGTGCCCTTACAACTTCAGTGAGAAAATGTAATTGGGGCATTTCTAGTTCGCCAGCTTACCATGCTTCATGCTATTGCCAGGCGGTGCCAAGCTAGAGGACAGTCTCTTGGCCATGTCGGCCCATGGATGATGAGAGGCTGAAGACGTTCGGAGAGCAGCGCTTAACCCCCATGGGTTTACAGGAACCAACGCTCAGACCGCCAGCTCTCTGAGGAGCAGTGTTTGAGAAGCCTGTAGGAGATTTGCCATCTTCTACAGGCAATCCGATACCTGGACTGCTCTGGAGGCAGCCTTCAATCATCATCATCATAGGCAGTCCCTCGGAATTGAGGAAGACTTGCTTCCACTCTTAAAAAGAGTCCTTAGGTGGCTGAATAGTTCACACCAGCGGGGAGCTTGTGACTGTGAGGTGGAGCATGGCAGCGAGGAAGATTGAGAAGAGGGTTGGGGTGATGATGCAGCCCTGTTTGACCCCTGTCTGGATGTGGATTGGGTCTGTAATGGATCCGTTGGTTAAGGATCACGGCCTGCATGTCTTTGTGGAGCAGGCGGAGAATGGTGACGAACTTTTGGGGACATCCGAAATGGAGGAGGACTCTCCATAGACCCTCGCGGTTGACTGTGTCAAAGGCTTTGTAAGGTTGAAGAAGGCCATGTATGAGGGCTGGCGCTGTTCCCTGCATTTTTCCTGCAGCTGTCTTGCTGCAAAGATCATGTCCGTTGTGCCCCGTAGGGGACGAAATCTGTACTGTGACCCCGGGAGGAGCTCCTCAGCCACAGGGAGAAGATGGTTGAGGAGGACTCTAGCGACAACTTTCCCAGTGGCTGATAACAGGGAGATTCCTCTGTAGTCGCCGCAGTCTGAAGTCACCTTTTACAGGTGGTCATGATCACTGCATCTGAGATCTCCTTTCATGCTCTCCTCCCTCCAGATGAGAGAGATGAGGTCATGTATTCGCGCCAGCAGTTCCCCTCTGCCATACTTCAGTGCCTCAGCAGGGATTCATTCTGCTCCCATAGCCTTGTTCTTGAGCTGTCTTAGGGCTTTTTCTAGCTCGTGCAGTGTTGGAGTTTTACTGAGGTGGTGGCGGATAGCATGCTGTGGGATGGAGTCGAGAATACTCCGGTCAAAGACAGAGTCTCGATTTTGGAGATCTTCGAAGTGCTTCTTCATTTAAAAATAAAAACAGAGCTAACACAGACATTGCTACAGATGACCAGGTCAGCATAAGAAAGACGACAATTTGCTCGATGAAGAGATGGGAAGGGTTTCTGAGAACAGGAGAGTTATGTTAATGGATAACTTCAAAGAAACAAATATTAATTGGGAAACCTCAAATGACTTGGCGTCTCGGGGGTTAAAAAGTCATTAGCTTAACGCCCCGGAAAGGATCGGAACAGGTGCTGAAGGGGTTCGGAGCTGCGAGTGTCGGCATTCATGCTGCTCGGCATATTGTGTGCTGGTGCCAGCGGCACTGACCAGTACCGCCTGGGGGTGTCGAGCCAATGTGCAACGGTTTCGACATCACAAGGATTTTTGTTTGCCGCTAACCCTGTAGCGCCTGAAAAAAACAAGCGGTCAAAGCACTCCTGGCGGCTGTGAGGGAAGGAATAAATACATTAGGTAAGTGTGATTGTTTTTATTTTCACGATTTATGTTTGTGGGGTGAGGAATGTTTTTTGTGGGGGGGGTTTTTCCCCAGGGAAGACTCTCTTGGGGCGCTCCGAGGCCGGCTCTTTAACTTGGGATTTTTAGTTGCTCAGCTGGCATAGCGCCCTGAGAGAGGTGTGGAACGCCTCCCTTCGCGCTCCGCTCCACACCCGGGGCCCAGCTGATGAATTTTGTGGCTGCAGACACAAAATATTTCCCGGTGCAAAATCTATTGTCTCATCACCATTAGCACCCGAATTAGCCTCAAACCGAATTTCCACTCTAGTGAATTGGTGAAGCTAATGCATGATTGTTTCATGACCCTGTGTGTCGGGGAGGGGGATGGTTCAGGTGAGGGAAAATTTAAAAAAGTCAAGAGAAAGGAGAAGGCAGTAGTGCAGGGTAGCGATAGGGGTAATGATAACCAGAGTGTAACCGGAAGGGACAGAGTGCACCAAAAAGTAGAGTCAGAGTAGGGAAAAATGGTAAAAAGACAAAATTAAAAGCTTTTTATCTGAATGCATGCAGCATTCGTAACAAGATAGATGAGTTGACACAAACAGAAATAAATGGGTATGATCTGATAACCATCACAGAGATGTGGTTGCAAGGAGATCAAGGTTGGGAACTGAATATTCAAGAGTATTTGACATTTCGGAAGGATCGGCAGAAAGGAAAAGGAGGTGCGGTAGCTCTGTTAATAAAGGATGAGATCAGTGCAGTAGTGAGAAATGATATTGGCTCAGAAGATCAAGATGTTGAATCAGTTTTGGTGGAAAAAATAAATAAGGGAAAGAAGTCACTGGTGGGAGTAGTCTGTAGGCCCTCTAACAGTAGCTACACTGTAGGACAGAGTATAAATAAAGAAATAAGAGGTTTGTAAGAAAAGTATGGCAATAATCATGGGCAATTTTAATCTTAATATAGATTGGACATATCAAATTGGCAAAGGTAGCCCTGAGGACGAGTTCATAGTGTACTCAGGATGGTTTCTTTGAACAATATGGTGTCGAACCAACCAGGGAGCAGGCTACTTTAGATCTGGTAATGTGTAATGAGATAGGATTCATTAATGATCTCATAGTAAAGGATCCTCTAGGGAAGAGTGATCATGTTAGAATTTCAAATTCAGTTTGAGGGTGAGAAACTTGGGTCTCAAACTAGTGTCCTGAACATAAATAAAGGCAATTACAAAGATATGAAGACAGAGTTGGCTAAAGTGGACTGGGAAAATAGATTAAAGGGTAAGACGGTAGATAAGCAGTGGAAGACATTTAAGGAGATATTTCACAACTCCCAGCAAAGATATATTCCAGTGAGAAAGAAAGACTCTTTTTAAGAGAAGGATGAACCATCCGTGGCTAAGTTAAGGGTGGTATCAAATTAAAAACAAAGGTATACAATGTTGCGAAGATGAGTGGTAGGCGAGAAGATTGGGAAATATTTTGAAATCAGACCAGGACAACTTAATCTATCTTCTCTCTCATTTTTTTTGAGCGTAAACTAGCAAGAAATATAAAGAGCTTTTTCAGGTATATAAAAAGTAAGAGAATAGCTGAACTAAATGTTGGTCCCTCAAAGGAGGAAACTAGGGAATTAATAATGGGGAAACAGAAATGGCAGAGACTTTGAACAGATATTTTGTATTGGTCTTCACGGAAGAAGACACTAAAAGCATCCCAATAATAATAGATCATTAAGAGGCTATAGGGAGGGGTTAACTTAAAACATATCACTATCACTAGAGAAAAAGTACTAAGAAAACTAATGGGACTAAAGGTGGACAAGTCCCCAGGACCTGATAGCTTGCATTCTATCGTCTTAAAATAAGTGGCTGCAGAGATGGTGGATGTATTGGTTGTAATCTATCAAAATTCCCTTGATGGAATTTTGCATGCAGGTACAGCAAGTAATTAGAAAGGCAAATGGAATGTTGGCCTTTATTGCAAGGTGGAATAGAGTATAAAAGTAGGGAAATCTGTACAGGGCATTGGTAAGACCTCACCTGGAGTACTGCGTACAGTTTTGGTCTCCTTATTTAAGGAGGGATATACTTGCATTGGAGGCAATTCAGAGAAGGTTTATGAGGTTGATTCCTAGGATGAAGGGGTTGTCTTATGAGGAAAGGTTGAGCAGGTTGGGTCTGTACTCATTGGAGTTTAGAAGATTGAGAGGTGATCTTATTGAAACATCTAAGATTCTGAGGGGACGTGACAGGGTAGGCACTGAGAGGATGTTTCCCCTTGTGGGGGTATCTAGAACTAGGGGGCATAGTTTCAGAATAAGGGGTCACCCATTAAGACGGAGCTGAGGAGAAATTTCTTAGAGTCATGAATCTTTGGAATTCTCTACCCCAGAGAGCTGTGGAGGCTGAGTCATTGAATATATTCAAGGTTGAGATAGACAGATTCTTGAACTACAGGGGAGTCGAGGGTTATGAGGAACAGGCAGGAAAGTAGAGTTGAGGCCAAGATCAGATCAACCATGATATTGAATGGTAGAGCAGACTCGAGGGACCTTATGGCCTACTCCTGCTCCTATTTCCTATGTTCTTATACAGATGCACCACCATACATCAACAGAACTTTCTCGTTGTTTGTCTGGCAACAGGTTTTTTGACTGACTTCCTTCCAATTGATTCGAAAACATACTAGAGAACATGGTTTTTCTCTACAGCTACGGTTTGTATCTTATCTAACTGAGCGGAATTAAAAACTGCTTAGATTTTACCTCTGAGAAATCCACACAGCAACTTTGTTGTTTATACTTGTAGCTTGAACAAAGAATTTATTTTTCTCAAGGTATGTCCCTCAACTCTTGCTTCACTATAGTTAAGAACCTTTCTCTTTTCAATAATGAGGTGAAACCTATTTCTCAAGTTAGCTTTAGAATGTTTTCAACTGATAGCAAAACTATGTGTGCTGTGCTTGCATCGTGTAGTAGAGCGTGGAAGACCTAGAACGGGAGAGTACGAGATTCAGTGGGGGAAAAGTAACTAAGGATATAAAATAAAACCAGAAAATGCTGGAAAACTCAGCGGGTCAGACATCTGTGGAGAGAAACAGAGTTAACTTTTCAGGTCGATGACCCTTCGTCAGAACTGCCCCTCAGAATCTTTTGTTTCAATAAGATCACATCTCATTCTTCTAAACTCCAATGAGTATAGGCCCAACCTGCTGAACCTTTCCTCATAAGACAGCCCCTTCTCATCATCATCATAGGCAGTCCCTTGGAGTCGAGGAAGACTTGCTTCCACTCTTATCGTGAGTTCTTAAGTGGCTGTACAGTCCAATACGAGGACCAGTACCCAGGAATCAACCTTGTGAACCTTCTCTGAACTGCCTCCAATGCAAGTTCTGACAAAGGGTCGTCGGCCTGAAACGTCAACTCTGTTTCTCTCCGCAGATGCTGCCTGACCCACTGAGATTTCCAGCATTTTCTGTTTGTATTTCAGATTCCAGCATCCGCAGTATTTCGCTTTTGTAAGGATATACTTGCCTTGTGGGGGTGCGGGGAGAGAGAACAAAAGTTCAGCAGATTGATTCCTAGGATTAGAGGGCTGTCCTATGAGGAGAGGTTGAGTAGAATATGAATATATTCTCTGGAGTTTAGAAGAATGAGAGGTGATCTCATAGAAATGTATACAATTCTTGGAGGGGTTGACAGGGTAAATGCTGAGAGGCTGTTTCCCTTGGCTAGAGAACTAGGGGTCATAGTCTCAGGATAAGGGGTCAGCCATTTAGGACTGAGATGAGAAGAAATTTCTTCACTGAGGGTTGTGAATGTTTAGAATTCTCTAATCCAGAGGGGCTGTCGTTGAGTATTTTTAAGATGGAGATCGATAGATTTTTAGGCACTAGAGATATGGAGATGGGGCAGGAAAGTAGAGTTGCTGTAGCAGTTCAACCATGATCTTTTTGAATGGCGGATCAGGTTAGAGGGACCATATGGCCTACTCCCTCTTCTATTTCTATAAATCAGAAGGCCGATAAATAGTGTTAGATAGGGAGGCAAAGAACAAGTATGTACTGTTGCTCCTGGATTTCAGCCTCTCCCTCCTGATTCTGAAGTCATATTTACCTGGACATGCCACCTGACCCATTCACAGCTCCACTTCAACCAACCCATGGTTTGTTTTCACCAGTAGGCACCCCTTCCTTACACGGTCCCATCCTATCAGCCTGGGTCCTAACCAGAAGGCAATTTTAAGCACGAAACTCAGTTTTAATACCATATTTGCTGACTGTGCAGTAGTTGTTCACTGAAATATCAGCAGCAGCTTAGATTATGCGATTCATAGAAGTTTACAGCACGGAAGGAGGCCATTTTGACCCATCGTGTCCATGCCGGCCAACAAGAGGCTATCCAGCCTAACCCCACTTTACAGCTCTAGGTCAGTAACCTGCGGGTTATGGCACTTCAAGTGTACATCAAGTACTTTTTAAATGTGGTGAGGGCTTCTGCCTCTACCACCCTTTCAGGCAGTGAGTTCCAGACTCCCACAACCCTCTGCGAGAAGAAATTTCCCCCTCGAATCCCTTCTAAACCTTCTACCAATTATTTTAAATTTATGCCCCCTGGTTGTTGACCCCTCTAAGGGAAATAGGCCCTTTCTATCCACTGTACCAAAGCCCCTCATAATTTTATACACCTCAATGAGGTCTCCCCTCAGCCTCCTCTGTTCCAAGGAAAACAAATCCAGCCTATCCAATATGTCCCTTTAGCTAAGATTCTCCACTCCCGGCAACATCCTCGTAAATCTCCTCTGTAGCCTCTCCAATGTAATCACATCCTTCCTGTAATGCGGAGACCAGAACAGAAGGAAAACCCAAAGATGTTTTTTAAATATATTAAGAGCAAGAGGATAACTAAAGAAAGGGTAGAGCCTATTAGAGACCATGAGGGTATTCTATGTGTGGAGGCGGAAGATGTGGGTATGGTTCTTAATGAATACTTTGCATCTGTTTTCACAAAAGAGAGGGGTAATGCAGACACTGCTATTGAGGAGTGGGGCTTGAATCTACAAAGTTCTATCTCTTCCACAATATTAGGGCATCTGCATATGCAAAATATCAATGGCAGCTCTCTGGTAGGTTATTCCATCTCCCTTTTTCTAAGAATATTCTTTTTTCCAGCTGTACCAGGACTAACCTAACCCAGGTCACCTGAAGTGCTTTTTGTCTGCTCCTGGTCTTGCAATCAGTTGTGACACGCTGACCTTTCGGCCACCTGTTCCAAGCCTTTTCTCCCACTGACTATCCCACTCTCCTCATAAATTCAGGTGTGCTTCCAGTACTCAGACTATCCAACTGGCTTTGGTCATCATTATCATCATAGGCAGTCCCTCAAACGAGGATGACTTGCTTTCACACCAAAAGGGATGAGTTCGCATGTTTCAGTGGAGCACCCAATATTCCAGTCCTGAGCTCCAGGGGTGGAAGATGCCTGAGCGTGGATTTTTTTAACGTGTGGTGACCGTTGCACATCAACATCACAATAGACCCCTAGTAGTCTCTCTTTTTAAATATTGTGCGTGTTGGGGGTGGGAAAAGAAGAAAATGAGTTGTGAATTAAGTTCAGAGTTCTGGATAATGTTATATACTGCTCAGTCTTTGCTTGTTTGGTTTATGAATTCACTGGAACCCTCCTGTTGTAGATTTATTATTCACAGAGAATAAAAGCAGACATATGCCACTCATAAAGGAATAACTGGACAAGGTATGGAGGTCCATGCGATATTCTGGAATTATTATTCAGATCAGCTCAATTGATTAAACTACATTATTCACACATTTGGTCTTCAGTGCAATTACATAAAGGGCAAATGCAGAACAAAATCACCCAACAATTTAACTAACACACTTTATCTGAAAAGTAAAAGTTTACATTTTGCAAAATTACAGTTTAATCGACCATTATGCTTATTTTACTGCACAAACTAGAAATTTTAAACAAAGGAAAGTATTAAAATATGAGGTACAAGATCTTACTGAATATAAACAGTTAATATATACACAAGTTCTGGGGAAGCTCTGTCAATTGTTTGCGTTAACATAAGGGACGTGAAAATGCATACGATCCTCTTTTATAAATACTATACATCAAAACACTGTCAGTTTTCATGACTTTGCTTTCAAGTTCAAATTAAAACTGGAACACTATCTTCAAAGCCAGATACTGATGCCAGCATCAAGGACACAAACTGCTCACCTGGTAATATATAACTCCGATGTATCCGTAAGAGCTATCCAATCCATCTGTACATTTAATTAGCACTGTTCTGTGGTGCCATTCTTCAGGGATAAGTGGAAAATGATTCAGACATTTGCTAAAGTTTTCAATTAATTACAAATTGGTGTATGCAAAATAATACATAATAACACTTCAGTTCACCAAGTTGACTTTGTACATCAAACAAATTTACCATGGTTTTCTTAAAATTGTTACCACCAAATTACTTGGTTGTCTTTGGCAGGTTTGTGGTCACATCACATCTGAAAACACTTCCATGTCCAAAGAGAACTAGCATGCAAACCACTGGTAGGCTTAGAGTCAGCAGTGTATGACACACAAGATTAACAAATACTTTCTTTGCCATTAATTAAAGATACTGGTTTTGCGCTGTGGTATTATAACATTATGCTTTATGTAATTTAATTGATTAAAACACCTTGCCTCTTATTCACTAACATATTATGGTCACAACATTCTCAGCCTATTTCCACCTCCGTAACATCGCCCATCTCCACCCTTGCCTCAGCTCATCTGCTGCTGAAGCCCTCATCCATGCCTTTGTTACCTCTAGACTTGACTTTTCCAACGCACCCCTGGCTGGCTTCCCACATTCTACCCTATGTAAACTAGAGGTGATCCAAAACTTGGCTGCCCGTGTCTTAACTCGTGCCAAGTCCCGCTCACCCATCACCCCTGTGCTCACTGACCTACATTGGCTTTTGGTTAAGCAACACCTTGATTTTAAAATTATCATCCTGGTTTTCAAATCCCTCCATGGCCTCTTGCCCCTCTCTAATCTCCTCCAGCCCCACAGCCCCCCTCCCCCTGAGATGTCTGCGCTCCTAATTCTGCCCTCTTGAGCATCCCTGATTATAATCACTCAACCATTGGTGGCCATGCCTTCTGTTGCCTAGGCCCCAAGCTCTGGAATTAAATGCCTAAACCTCTCCGCCTCTCTTTCCTCCTTCAAGACGCTCCTTAAAACATACCTCTTTGACCAAGCTTTTGGTCACCTGCCCTCATTTCTCTAAATGGCTTGGTGTCAAATGTTTTATCTAGCAATACTCCTGTGAAGCGCCTTGGGACTTTGTTATTTGGCATACAGTGTTTACATTGCACCTCTTCAAGGGAGGTTATCAACTACTGTATGAGGCACATGCTGTAGAGTGGCCTGAGAAATCTGATTTGACAACCACTGATAGAAAGTTTTGAACCAATTAATGATTTTACTTTGACTGAAGCAAACCCAAAACACAGTCACATTTACAGCTGGAAGGAGGAGGGTAAACAGGGGCAATTCTGTCTTATGGGACATTAACTGGCAAAAACACCTACGGTAACTTATGCATCTTAAGCCCACGACCACTGCTGTAAAGGACCATACTTGTGCTTCCAAGCAAAAGTTTTCTTGGCCGTAAAGATTTTGAAGCATTTCGCCCCACCTCCCCTGTCCTACTCTCTCAATTTAGTTTAAAGTAACTTTGCAGATTTACCTTTTCATACAATTTACTATTTAATTTACCTGTATTTAAAAAGTCACCTCTCAGACACTTCCTTTCAAGGCTAAAAAGTTTTTTTCAATCTTTTCTCATAACTCGCACCTTTTGACAATCGGGATCTGCCTCCAACACTTGAATGTCTCCCTTGCGTTTCGGTGACCAGAACTAGGCACAGATTCAAACTATGTGGGATTTAGAAATACACACAGACCTGGGCTCTTTATTTTTGGTATTCCTGAATCCCACATTATTATTGAACTTGAATATTCTGAGGTCACTGCCCCCTAAGGTTGCGACTTCCATTTCTTGTAGGATATCTGGGTCGTGGATAGATATCGATGGATGAATCGAGATGAGCACTTCCTTTTGTGGCTTTAATATGAAATAGGAGCAGGCCATTTGGCTCCTCGAGTCTGCTCTGCCATTCAATTAAATCATGGCTGATCTGATCTTGGCCTCAACTCCACTTTCCTACCTGCTCCCCATAAACCCTTGACTCTCATCGTTCAAAAATCTGCCTATCTCCACCATAAATATATTCTATGGGCTCAATTTTCCCCAATTATCTCTGCCGTTTTTTTGGCATGCATCTTTTTTTTTGGATTAAATTCAAATCTCCCAAGTTTTCCCAAAGTTTCTGCGCTAGTGTAATTCACCTTAGGTAGGATTTTTTAGGCTACAATTTTTTTTACCTCATTGGGGGCGTAACCTGCCACCCGCGCCAATTCTGGCCATTTAAGCAAGTTTGGCCAGCTCCGATTTACTGCAATTTTTCTTAGAACAGCGTATGTGACCACTCTGGATAAACCTTCTGGGCAGTTAACAAAATCGGTGCAGGCAAGAGAATCAGCGTAGCAGATGCAGTTCCACGGACGGGACAGCAACAGCAGAGAGGGAGTGAGCGTGAGGGGGGGGGCGGAGAGGAAAGGGAGGCCTTTCGGCCAGGGCTAGCAGCGGCAACCGGCACCATGAGGAGGGAGGCCTTTTGACAGGGCTAGCAGTGGCAACTGGCCCCGGGGCGAAGGAGGCCTTTCGGCCAGGGCTAGCAGCAGCAACCGGCACCAAGGGGAGGGAGGCCTTTCGGCCAGGGCTAGAAGTGACAACTGGGAGGAGGGAGGCCCTTTGGCCAGGGTTAGGAGCGACACCGAGGAGTGGTGGGGGGAGGGGGGTAGAAGAGAGGGAAGGGAGGAATAGACTTTTTCATAAACTCTTTAATAATTTAATGGTGGTAAGCTGCTGCAAGGTGTTTGTGCAGGTTGTTGGGAGCTGGCCAGAATGTGTTGTATGTTTCACTTTCCAGCCTCAGCCCGCAGTGTGTCCCTCTTTACCCTGGCAACCCGATCTTTTTGGCACAGATCTTAGGCTCCACCCCCAAAGCTAAAGGACAGGCTATGCGGCGCCAAAATCAACAATTCAAATGGGCGTAGCTCTTCAAGTACGCCAAAAAACGGCTTTGGGGAAAATTTAGCCCAATGACCCAGCCTCCACTGCTCTCTGGGGTGGAGCATTCCAAAGATTCATGACCCTCTGAGAAGAAATTCCTTCTCATCTCAGTTTTAAATGCGTGACCCCTTATTCTGAAACTATGCCCCCCTAATTCTAGATTCCCCTACGAGGGGAAACATCCTCGCTTACATCTACCCTGTCGAGCCCCCTCAGAATCTTATGTTTCAATAAGATCACCTCTCATTCTTCTAAACTCCAATGAGTATAGGTCCAACCTGCTCAACCTTTCCTTATAAGACAACCCCTTCATCTCAGGAGTCAACCTTCTCTGAACTACCTCCAATGCAAGTATATCCCTCCTTAAATAAGGAGACCAAAACTGTACGCAGTACTCCAGGGGTGGTCTCACCAATGCACTGTACAGTTGTAGCAAGACTTTTAGATTGCATCCCCCTGGCAATAAAGGTCAACATTCCATTTGCCTTCATAATTACTTGCTGTACCTGCATGCTAACTTTTTGTGTTTCATGTACAAGGACATCCAGATACCTCTGTACCGCAGCATTTTGTACTCTCTTCATTTAAATAATTTGCTTTTCTATTCTTTCTACCAAAGTGGATAACCTCCCATTTTCCCACATTATATTCCATCTGCCAAATTTTTGCAATCTGGCTACATTACACTCTGTCCATTCATCCAAGTCATTAATATAGATTGTAAATAGAAAAGGCCCCAGCCATGATCCCTGTGGCACCCTGCTAGTTACAGTTTTCCAACCTGAAAATTACCCACTTATCCTGACTCTCTGTTTTCTGTTAGTTAGCCAATACTTTTTTGTTTGCTTTGCTAGCCGTCTGCTCTTCAAACAAAGATATGAATGACTCCAATGAATACATTTGCATTATTTGCAATAACTAAGTTTTTGTCACCCAGACAGCTGGAAGAAATTTGCTTAAGGTGGAGTAATGTTTGTATCACACCCAATCGACTTCAAAAGGTCTCCAGCATAAATTTGATTGCCATGACATGTTATATGCAATATAATTAATGTAATGGGGAATCTCCTGTGGTGAACATAGAATATGGTAGGATAGATTTTGATGCCTCCTGCATGGCGGAAACAGGGCGGTACTGCTCCAAAAATGGTGGGGAATTACTTAACCGCCCCATTCCCACTGTTGCTGCATCTGCATACTGCTGGGCAGCCCGATTGTCTGCCTGTGTCAGGTAGGACCATTTAAAATACAGGTAAAGGTCTTTTGAAATACACTGTGAAACTGCCTGAAGTCTTCACTTCCTGACTGCCTCTCATCGTTGTTAACAGTGGAAACAGCTGATTGAAACACCTTGAAGACCTGTCTTTGCCTGAAATCAGCTGAACTTCTAAATCGGTAAATACTAAACGGCACGAACTAGCCAGTGCATTTAATAAGTTTTAAACGGCACCTTTGTAATGATTAGTGCCATTTGCCCGATTATAGGCGACTATTCGTGATTAGCACGGACAGTGTAAGTGATGGGGACTGTACATGGGAAAAGTTGCCTTGCTACTTACCGCACAGCGGAGAATCGGCATGGGCCACATGATGGAGGTTCACAAAGTTTTAAAAACTGCTCTGTAGCACCATCTCGTGGCCAGAGCATCCAAACTTAAAGCAGTTACACATGACATTGGAAAATCCTATTTAGGAAAGCATTACCTTCAGGCAATACTGGTGAAAGGGTTACGTAAGACTTTTCCATGGAATGCAACAGGACATACCAAATTTAAGAATATATAGATTATTATTGAATGCCCTGTGGTGCTGCTCAAGGTGAGAGTAATGCAGGTGTGGGTTACTTTAGGGCTCTGCATTGATGAAATCAATGCAGGGTCAGTTACAGGTCGGGCTGCAGAACTGAAATCCTGGATTTGTTTGACTGGAAAGTTGTAAAGCTTGGAACATTTCAATTATTTGGATGGAGGGAGATGAAACAAACATGTATTTAAATATTACTTCACATCTGTAAGAAAAAGCTGAGTGCAGGAGGTTAAAAGTGCAATTACCTTAATTGCAAAAATCATTGTTTAACAAGATTAAATAGTATAGAAACATAGAAATTTACAGTGCAGAAGGAGGCCATCTCAGCCCATCGTGTCCATGCCGGCCGACAAAGAGCTGCACGGCCCTCGGTCAGCAGCCCTGAAGGTTACATATAAACCTATGAACAAAAGCGGAATGGTAAAGAGCACCCAGCCCAACCAGTCCACCCCACACAACTGCAACACCCCTTACACTAAAACATTCTACATTCCATCCTAACCGGAGCCATGTGATCACCTGGGAGGGGCAAAAACCAGATAAAAACCCAGGCCAATTGGGGAAAAAATCTAGTAAAATTCCTCTCCGACCCCATCCAGGCGATCAAAACTAGTCCAGGAGATTACCCTGGCCGTATTCCATTCCCTCTAGTACTTACCATCATATCTGCGCCAGCCAACAAGAGGTTATCCAGTCTAATTCCAATTACCAGCTCTAGGTCTGTAACCCTGCAGGCTACGGCACTTCAAATGCACATCCAAGCACCTTTTAAATGTGGTGAGGGTTTCTTCATCCACCACCCTTCCAGGTAGCGAGTTCCAGACCCCCACAACCCGCTGCCTGAAGAAGGCCCCCCCCTCAAATCCCCTCTGAACCTTCCACCAACCACCTTAAAACTATACCCCCTTGTAATTGACCCCTCCACCAGTGGAAATAGGCCCGTGCTATCCACTATATCCAGGCCCCTCAAAATTTTGTACACCTCAATGAGGTCTTCTCTCAATTTCCTCTGTTCCAATGAGAACAAACGCAGCCTATCCAATCTGTCCTCATAGCTATACACTTGACTTGAAGCTATTTATTTGCTTTTAGCTTATTTTACCCAACTTGGTCTGCTGCAGCACTTGAGAAAGTGGAAGTCTGTGAACAATCATGTATTAGAATCACCCAGAGGTAAGTAAAAACAAAAATGGAAGAATTGGATTAAGTTTCAGAATAATTATAAATGACTTACATTTATAAAAAATGCATACAGGGCAAGAATTTTAATAAATTAATGAATCTTCCTTGGCACCGCTCATGGTTAAATAGGTGTGTCTCCTTTAACACTAAGTAATTATGGTGGATTCTTGAAATGAATGGTGGGTCAATTTATAGGTCAGCTGCAGTTCAGAACTCTGGCTTTGTTTGTTTAACAAATCAATTAAAAAAAAAAAAAAATTGGCAGACTTTGAAGCTGATACATTCTTGGAGAGATAGCTGAAACTCGGTTTTTTAAAAGTAAGTTGCATCTGTTAGAGAGCTGAATGCAGGAGAGAGAGAGAAAGCGTAAGAATCATAGTTTTTAAAAGTGGAACGGGGGAGAATTTCAGCTCCTTTGCGCCTCCCATGAGCGCCTGCGGGGGGGGAGGAGGAAACTGGACGCTAAGGGATTATCGACTGGGCGTGGAGAATTCACCGACGCCCGCGAACTTCTCTGGCGGTTTTGCGCTGGCGCTAACACTTGCCACCTCGCACTGTTGCGCCCTGTAGATCGTGACGTCATCAGATGCGCAGCGCCCTATTACATCCAGGGCGGTAATATTCGGTCCCACCCCCCGTTACATGCCGGGCATCAACAACGGCAGTCACAGCAGGCATTGTCACCTTGGCTGGCTGCTTAGGGTGCGATATTTAAAGGCTGTAGTAATCAGGTAGGGCAAACTTTATTCTTCGCACCAGTCTGGTGCCTGCTGAATGTTTTTGATGGCAGATTGCTGCACAATTCTTCAGCCCTCCACTCTCTTGGAGTGCTTGGGGCTTGAATGGAAGTCATGCAGGTCCCGTGGCCCCATACAAATAAGAGTAAGTGTGTTGCAACCCAGCATTGGCCCTTTCCTTTAAGCGAGGGAAGGAGCCTCTGATGCCGGCAGCACTGCACTGAACATTCTTTAACTTTCTGCCACTACCGCCCCCTCACACACTTTAGCGTTTCAAGACAAATGATGGCACTTGACTTCGGGCTCCACTTCCCTCTTGGAGTGCTAAAGCTGAAATCCCCAGGATGAAAAAATGATTATCGTCTGGCAATACTTTGATCACTTTTCAAAAGTTAGCGCCCCAAACGGGGCACAAAGGAATTTTTATTCCTACATCTACACCTAGTTTGGAGCAGTTGCTCATTTCTCTATAGTCTGCTATAGTTTGGATTGCGAAGCATCACAGGAAGTCCAATGGCATGTGCTTATATGCAAGACATTTGATAAAAGAAAGTTTTATATAGTGGTGTTCACAACCTCAAGATGTCCCAAATGCTTTACAACCAATTCAATACTTTTGAAATGTAGTCACCAACGTTCCCTCTAAGCTGCGCTTTGTTGTGCATGGCCTGTTTATTTTAATGCACGGTCCCTTCAATTTCCTGCGCACGCACGCTATTTCCAATGGATAAGCTTGTGAGTGGCCTGTGAGGTACCTTGCAGATTATTGTGCAGCCACACATGCATGCAGCTTACAGGGAACATTGGTAGTCACTGTTGTAGTGTAGGAAATGAGGCAGTTAATTTGCACACATCAAGATCCCACAAACAGCAATATGATAATGATCAGATAATCTGTTTTAGTGATGTTGATTGAGGAATTAAAAAGAGTACCCCCCCCCCTTCGAAATAGTGCAATGGGAACCTTTTACATCCACCTGAGAGCAGAGTGGCCTTGGTTTAACATCTCATCTGAAATTCTCTCAGAATTGTACTGGAGTGTTGGCTGAGATTTTGTGTTCAAGTCTCTGGAGTGAACCCACAAACTTCTGTTCTTGGAGGTGAATGTGCTACCAACTGAGCCACACCATACCTGCCATTCTGCAAACTCCCCTCACTGACTGCATTCAACCTATTGGATGATCTTAGAAGTTACAGAAAGTGGACCTTGTGGGCTTAAAGGGCTATGTTCGTTTAAAATGTATTTGACAATTTCTCAACATAGCAATAAGCAGAATGCAAATCTTCGGGCTACCAGTGATTGATGAACTTTATCAAACCATTACATGGCAAGAATCAATGTGCTATTACACTTTTATTTTGTAACTGCCAGCTGTCTGACTGTTTTTGTTTTAAATTGTAGTTACGATAAAACTAGTTTTGCCATTAATATTCTGTGACAAAGAAATTGGGATTTTTCTGTCTATTTTAGTATGATTTTCTACATTTTAAATAACAACAAAATGAATCATTTTCAAATTAAGAGTATTTTTGTTATAGTTAGTATTACACACGACCAACAATGTGTTTAAAAATTCATCGAAACTGCTTGGATGACACATACTGTAGTTATTTTTTTCAGTGAAACATCTATTTATATAAAAGTATGCAGTGTTCTTCACACTTAAGTCTGCATATTATGTAGCAGTAAGATATTTATTTCATCAATGATCTATGATTTAAGAAAAACATTTTGAAGGTCCTTGGCTTGAAACTTTGTATAAAATATTGGTACTTATGTCATATTTCAAATTGTGAAAAAGAAAGGCGGTCATTTGGTGCTGAGGGCCAGTGGGTTAATTGCTATTGGAGAGGGAAGTGTGTAGATTGACCTGGTTTATAAGTTAACAAGCACCACACCCGCCATTCGATAAATACCCCTCACTGACCGCATTCAACCAATTGCAACGCACTAAAAAATGACCTTAGGATTTACAGAAAGTGGACCTTGTGGTTTTAAAGGGACACGTTCGTTTAAATAACACAACAGTGCGTTACAGGTCAACGCAGGTTTAACCACATATACTTCACCTTCCGATGCTGTTCGAGATTAATTAGTTTTCACAAGTCTGCCTTGAAATGTTTGTGTTGGGAAATGGCACAACTTCTGAAAAATTTAATTAAACAAGCCACTTTAACTCTTTTTTATATGAATGTCTTGATAGAGAACAAACGTTTTCAAAAGATACTACTTTTCAGAAAAAAAACCTGTTGAAGTATGGAAATCCAATTTTTGAGTAACTCGAAGCCTTTCCAATTCATTGAAATGACCCGGCCTAGCCTTCTGAATCATTGCACTCTATACAGTGTAACTGGGTGGTGCTACGTCGGAGGTCTGTAATGTTCGGGGTTCCTGCCTTAAACAGGAACTGCTTCCAGGACTTTATCCAGTTGTGCACACTCCCTGAAATTGGAGATTATTTAAACTTGACTTCATAAATTGTACAGTAGACCCGTACGCAGAACATTAGTTTATAATCTGTGTGGGGGGCAGGGGAAATCAAACAATTTTATAAAATCACGGAACCGGATTCCGTTTTTTTAAACATTGCATCCCTGTGGACCTGCCAATAAATTGTAAAAGGCGCTCCAATTGAGACAATAGCGGGATCGTGCCTGTGGCTCTTGGATCTCTTTCTCACCCCTTAACTGTGGGGAGAAACTGTCGCTGCTTTCTGCAGGATTTTCACAGCGAGCGTACTTGCGTGAGAATGAAAATAAAATGCCCATATTGCAGGTAGAAGTTCAACAATAATAAACATTTTAAAAAGCACGAGAAGGGACCGTTTGCATTGAGTGTTTTGGTTTTGGTACGGTGTTTTCTCTTTTCCGCTGCTTCCTGCTAACTCTGGTGAGTGCTCAGATTTGTTGAAGTTGCGGTGGGTCTGTGGCTCTGCGGACGGATACGGCTGTGTGTGTGTAAAGATTTCCTGTCGCTGCGCAGTGATACCATCAGCACTCTCTGACTCTCTCTCTCTCTGGGAAGCTGCTGCTGTTTGCAGAGAAGATGGCGACTTCACTTCACGAGGGTCGGAAAAATCAGCTGGATTTACTCATCCAAGCCGGTAAAACCCAGCGGCCAGAACTTTGCAGCCCGTGCATGCCGCTCGGAGCCCCGGCGCGGCCAATGTCGGGGGAGGGGGCCATCCGCCTGCCTGCACTCTGCTTAAGTCCCGTTACTGTAAGGAAGGAAAGGAGGGGAGGGAGCGGGGGGGGGGGGAGGAGAGATCAGGAAGTGATCACCTTGTTAGCAACCTGCATGGCGAGAGGGGCACTTCCTGATGGGGGTTTTGAGAGAGAGGTATGGGGGGGGGCAAATAAAACTTGATTTAAAAAAAAAAATTCTCATCAATTGCTTCAATGCAAAATAGTATTTGCAGAGTTGTAATGGTCCAAGGATTTTTTATTTGCAGGACTGCGTTTATTTCCAGAGTGCTGTTCTGATTGTGTGTGTGTGTGCGCGATTGCCGTTAGTTTATATTAATAGCTGCTGAACCAGGAAGTGTGGTGGATTGTTGTCTTTCCGACGTCTTGCCACGCTGTCTTGCTCTGTGAATACTTGAGGCTTTAAATCGATAGTTGGCGCTTAATGTGTGGATGTAACTTAAATAATTAAGGGGGAGGTTGTTTAAAATATATATTTAAGGAGTGGTGTATTTTTGGGGGGAGGGGGGCGGGGGGAGGCAGATTAATGTACCTTTTAAAAAATTTTATATTAAATCATAACTGCGCGACCGCAACCAATCTTGATGGCGGAAGCGCCGCGGAAGGGTTTGGGGTGATTGACGTGCAGCTTTATTGGGGGGGCGGGATTGGAACGTGGGGTGGGGGGCCGCGAGCTTGCTGTGGAACGCGGGCCCGGGGAGCGGGGAGAACGGGCGCGGGGGCGTTCGGAGAGCCGAATGCGACCCCCTAGCTCTGGCCAGCAGGATAGGCTGCGCCCCGCGGACCAGGAGCGCGGAGCGGGAGGGGAGGGTCTGTAAACACGGAAGTGAGCAGCTGCCACTGCACTCCCGTCCGCCTCACTCGCTCTCTCTGGCCCAGCAAGCCCGCAATTCAATAACGGAATCTTGCAAAAGCCAGCAAGCAAACAGCAAACCCCCCCCAAAAAAAACACATTTTAAAAACCACCTCCCTCCCCCCATTTAACTATTTTCTTAAATTGCTCGAAAGCCCAGATTGCCGCCATGAATAATAGTGAATTTTATGAACTCATCATCCTGAATCTGTTGGCACACTTGAGAGATCTCCTTTGGGTGGTTGGGAGAGTGTTAACTTGATGGGTTGTTGAACAGAGTAATTTGCTGAGAGGTGTTCCATGTATATTTATGTACCTATATAATTTTGGCGCAATTATGACAATCATTGCAATTGACACTTTTAAAATGCACTTACAACACTGAGTGCTGAAAAGTTCAAGAGCTGGTTATTGCCAACACAAAGCACCACATAACCATGTGGACCGTGTTTATTGTAAACATGTTTTGCACGGAGTAAGGGTAGTTCCATTCGTGCAATGTGTAGATTTTAAAATCTTTACGGCACAGTCATACTTCTGAAAACTTCGCTAAAACTAATCAATCAAACGAAAAACTTCTACTTTTGAATGGTATTCGGGCGTAGTAAAGTGGCCGAGTCCCTCCAAGTAATCGGTTTATTTTTTGAGGAAAATCATCTCTTTCCCCCCCCCCCCCCATCGTCAATAAATCAAAAATAAACACCAAAATAAACTACCAGCATTGCAAAAAAAAAACTTCGGCAAATTGTCTTACCGTCGTAATCGCAAACTTAAATTATTAAAGTTTTTTTAAAAATCGGCTGTTCAGTTAAGTAACAAATTCCAACATTCTATTTGTGGAAAGGAAAAAAGATTTTACAAAACGGGTCTGAAACTGGACGGTTTGATCTGTAAGGAAGAACGGAACTTTTATTTTTTATTAATGAAACGTGTTGTTGCGCTGCAGGTAATACTTCCGCACTTTGGGGGCTGTGCTGAGTGTCTTCTGACAAAGTCTTGGACGCTTGCCACATGGCCTTATTTTGAGGATATCTCGGCTGCTGGCTGGGGTTAGGAGGTTTGTGGTGGGGTTAGGAGGTTTGTGGTGGGCTTAAATTTGGAAGTTGCAGATGCTGCATTAACCTGACCGCTGCATTAACCTGACCGCCACACTTGCGTAGACTTATGTGCATTTAACTTTACTGTGCAGCCTTCCCCTCGGGAGGAGAGTTCCAATCGCTCTGCTCCTTGACGCAGCTACAACTCCTGGCGATTAAAAATTGATGAACTTTTTAGTGCGGCTTAATATGCATCAAGTAATTGTGAGGCAAATAAAAAGAGTTAATAAAATACTAAGACTAGTTCATGTCGGCTGCGGTTTGAATGAAAGTTTGCAAATCGGATCATGCCGCCCAACACGTCCTCTGCAAGGGAGGGCCATCCAGCCTCGGTGCTCCCAGGTTAAAAGTTTGCTGGGAGCCTGCTGCTGCACTTCGGGTAGAGGCGGCCTTTGCTGTGCACAAACTGCAAATATATCAGCCCGCACGGCTTATTCCCGACCAAGATCTGGCATCCAACACATTTCCATAAATGGAAACAACCGCAAGCGGGGTACCTCGGTGAAAGTTGTGTTGATCTGTAACAGGTGGCAGTGCTATACGAGCTTGTGTGTGTGTGTATGTGTGAGAGAGAGCAGCAGACTACTTCTGACCTAATGTTGTGAGACTACCGTATGAAATCTAAAACTGCAGAGCCCATATTTATATCAAACTACACAACCGTGTATTTATAGCTGCCCTTTAAACAAAGTTTGACCTCCCATCGTCAGTTGAGTATCAGCCTGACATTTTTTTCTGAATAACATTTAATGCATTTTATTGGATGACATTATGTAAAATGGCGACCAGAATTCTGTAGTATTAGAGCCATGTTTACTTTGATTAAAATGTCAAGTATTCATTGGCCAAATCTTAAGTTCCTGATTAAAATGTTGGGAGATATCTGAATTATTCTTGTCAATTTTCTCACCTTGTGATGGGGTGCTGGTTGTGCTCCACTCTCTTGCTCAAGTGACCATTCTTAATGTGTAAGGCGACACAATGAGTATCGCCGGATTATTCTATCCTGGGGGCATTACAGTTGAGCTTGAACCTGTCCTCATCCGAGGTCTGCATGTGCACTTTAAGTGGAAGGGTGGGGTGTCACTGAATACTTAGCTGACTGACTTCCTCCTCTCTTTCCCCACCCCTCCTTTCAGTACTGATGACAGTTTTAGTAGCCTGGCTGACATCAGCTAACAGACTTTAAATTGACCCTGGCTTTTCTGACTGTTGGGAGAGCTCCTGATTTAAAAAAAAAAATGATTTGAAAATAAATAGAGAGGTGCAATGTTATTAATGTCAGCTATTAAGCGGAGTAACTTCTTTACAATTTTGGTAGTTTGATTCCCCTAATTAACACTATGATATACATGCATATCATTCAGGTGCACTATACGCAGAATAGCATTCCAGCTCTGATCCTATGGTGACATGATGCAGGTATGCTTCACTCTTCTGGTTTAGCACTGGTGCTATCATCTTTAGTACATGCTTACCCGATGCACTGAGGAAAGTGGAGCTCTGTGCACGTGTACTTAAATACACATTTGACCATTATTGTCGCTGGCTTCCAACTATTGGCCCGAATTTTGTGGTCAGTGGTGAACGAACGGCACTCGCCGCTCATTGGCCTAGAAATTCCGGTCGGCTGCTTCCGATCGACTGAAATAGGGAAAAAAAGATGAGCACTTACCTGAACCTGCTGCGCCCACAAGAGATCCCGGTCCTGAGGCCTCCACTCACTGCGCGTCGCAGAACGTGCATGTCTGAATGTCTAACGATGGAGCTGGAGTCACATGGCTCTGGGCAGCCAATCAAGGTACAGTATCCTCTCACTCATAATGGGAACTCCGTAAGTTGGAATTCCCTTTTTTAATGATTGAGAACCCCACCCCAAACACCCAAAACACCAATTAAAAAAAAAGAATTAGTTATTTATGTCTTATAAAAATATATATTTTTCTGATTTAAAAAAAATTATGATTTAAAATAAACTTACCGTAGTGGGGAGGGTCTTTAACAATAAAATGTGTTTTAAAACATTTTTTATTTTATGTTTTTGTGTGTTTTAAAACTCTTACACCTGTAAAAGTAGGCTATGTGCCTGCTTTTATCAGGTGCAAGCATTTTCAGGGCATTCGCTGGGCAAGATATGGGTGAATACCGCAATCTTGCCCTTGAAAATGTCCTCGCTCCCGAGATGCGGAGGATCTGTGGAGCTTGACAGATCGGACAAACCGGTTTTCAGCACATGCGCATTGTGCGCTGAAAACCGGCTTTTGCGACGCCTTCCCTGGTCCGTACACACTCCGTACAGAGCTGGGGAGGCCAGGATTTCTGGGCCATTATGCTTGAACTTGCCCACAGACTTTGTGGACTTTTGCACTGGAACTTGCGGTTATTAGAGAGCTCAAACAGTACAGCGCCCTCTACAGGGAACGTTGTGTCTCCTTAACCAATCAGATTGAAGAATCCATACTGAGACACGCAGAGTCTGAACCAGGAAGTGCAAATTAGAATAATTAATTCATGTCAAATCATGTACAGAAAGCAAAATAAAAAGAGGGAAGTAAAGATGTGATTAAGAGATAAGATACACAAAAAATAAGTAAATAAACATTAATTTAAAAAAAATCTCCACAATTTTAAATCTGAAGGAATGAGACTCCACACTTGTAAATATTAATTTTCAGTGCCAGAGCACTTGTTTGGTATTAAGACTGATCATGCCGTTAAAAACTCACTTATACTTGGAATGGACAAGCCAAACTCTAGCTTTTTCTGGTGTGTTTAGTGGGAAAGTACAGCAACTTCACGCCCTTCATGTAATTGAATGCCAAGTCTCTCAGCAAGATACCGGTGTAGCAAATATTTTGGAGGAGCAGGGCAACTCGGACAGCAACTTCCTGATTTTCGATTAACTGAGCATGTGAGAACGACGGGACGTTGCTGTCTGATTTACATTTTAATAAGGATGAGCGCTGATGGCCTTGCCGTTATTTCTGCAGCAAAATCCGGGCCAATGTTCTAGAAGATCCAGCTAGATCGAATCTTAAATGTGCTGTCCATTTTAAATTTCCAAGTGTTTGTTTCAGAATGATTACATTGGTAATGTAGCTGGTGCAAAAGATGAGAGGACCCCATCAACCTCCTGAACTTGGTGACATTCCTTTTGATCCTGTACTGAGCTTTCAACCTCACACCAGGTCCATCACCAAGATCGTCTTCTTTTGCTTCTTGAACTTCACCTACTTGCGTGCCTATCTTAATTTCAGCACAGTTACAGCCCTCATCCACGCTTTCACCTTGAGGAATCAATTTATCTAATTCTGTCCTTCCCATCTCCCTCTTTCACCAATCAAAGCACATTTGTCTTGTGGAAGAGGTATTGTTTCTAGACTGCTTAAGTAGGATGTACAGTTGCATTTGTATCACTTGGGAATAACCTTGATATGTTTGCAGCTCTCCTGTTGCACAGTATGCTTGGAAGCAACATGCTGCAATTATAATTTTATAGAACAGGTACTTCTAAGAAGTTTACCTTTCAATACTGGTTCATCTTGTGAGCTTTGAATCATACTCAAACATAATGCCATTTTTCTTTTGCTAATTTAATAAATAAGATCTGTATATCCAGTTTGATTTTAAAGTTACAGTGCTCCATAATTCCACTCCCCCTCCCTAATTCTAGTTAAAAAGCATAGATATTTAAAAGTTTTCCATGGCTCTATTTTCCAGTTTTTTTTTAAAGTCACCTTTTGTAGCAGAGGTTGAATGTAATATATTTTATATATTGTGATGAAGGAACCTTTTTTGTCCATAATTTAAAAAAAAATTAGAAATCGGTCAGAGTGAAGGTGACTGTATCTGCTGATGTTTTTCCTGAAGGATTACTGTTTTTTAAATGGATGCTATGGGGAACACAATGCTTTTTGCTGCTAGGCTTCAGCTTCTAGCAGCTACGTGTAGGTGAAAACTGATTTTGGACACTGCATCTTTAAAGTTACAGTCTAACCTGTATGAATCTTGATGCGGGTCTTTAAAGGAAGATGTTACTCACTAATTTTTTTAATATAGTATGTAGATAAAAAAAAAAATAGGAAGGGACTACCTTCCCCCTCGCACTTGTTACCTCAGTACGTTTTGCTATCTGGGGAAAATAAAGTCAGGCTGCAGGTGGGCAGGAACACACAGCTGCAGCCTGGTTGGTCTGCTCACACGCGGAATGATGGTCTTGGCAGGCTGGCAGAAATGCTACTCTTACCTGCAGAAAATATTTTTTCAATTACGTATTTTATTTGGTAGAATTATAGTAGAAATAGCACCAGCGGTGATACCAACTTAATGAAGTGCATCTCCTTTTTAAGAGTTTAAATCCACTAACTTAACTGTAGTTTTTTTTAAGGTTATGTTTTCAGTTGTAAATAAACTGTTCTTGAAAGCCTACCCTGTATATGGTGCATCAAATAACATTTAAAAAAAAATCAAAAACTTTTATTTTTGCAGCAGTCTGGCACTGAGCAAGAGTTTAAAGATGTTTTTTAATTATTTTATTTGCAGCGTGACCCTTGTGCATTACTATGATTTTCTCTGTTGAGTTCCAAGTGTTAAATATTGTGGTTTCCTGTGTAGCGGTGTGGTCACTAGAAGATGACCACTTCACAGTGTATGGGACAGAGCGTAAATGGTGATATATTCAACAATTCAGTGAACTTTTTCTTCACAAATAATATAGATCACTTTTTTTGTACATTTATCTATTATTTGTGTTGCAGTAATATGTGAGGATTTACAGTCTGTATGTATATATAATTGCTTTGCTCCAACCAGGGAAGTTGCACAAGATTTGAGGGTCAACAACTTCTATTTAAAGGAACCAGTATTCTTTATTTTTAACAAGGTGAAGGATGTCCGTGCTGAAAAATTCATCACTTTTCTACTTTTAGCAGGAAGCAGTCCATATTTAGCATAGCTCCCTCAATTTCCAATACTGCATCAGCCATTCGTGACCATGAGCACTTTTTCCCCCTATGAATTCTGCTTGTTAGGCACTGTCTAAATTCATAGTACTCTTACAGGTACCAGGGAGTCATCAAATCTGGACTGGATTCTAACCCAGTTCCCAGAAGTGAGAAAACGGTATGCTTGACCGGCTGTGCCATTGAATATCTCCTCTCCCTCCCCAATCAAAGTATATTTCAAAACAAACCTATTTTTATTGTTAGACTAACAGTATACTTTTCACCAAGCTAGTCTTCTCTCATTCCAGATCAGTTGGAGTTGTCCAACAGGCAGATTGTAAAATGGGGCTCAACTGCAAGTAGGCAGGAATTTGCTACTGGAGTTAGACTATCTTGTGTTAGAGGAGGGGAAGGGATTATTGCAGGGTTGTAGTGTTAGCAGTGCTACAGCATCAACGGTATTCAATGACAAGTTTTTAAAAAATATTAAAATTTCAATGCAAATCCAGTCTCTAGAATTCTGCTGGTTTATGATCTCAAACTACATATAAGTAATGCACTGTATGCATCCATTGATACTTTGGCTGACAAACTCTGTTGCTCTAATCTTACAGTGGAAGCATCTGTCCATAGCAGTCATGTCCACTGCACAGACAAGACCATTGAGGCAGCCGAGGCACTGCTCCATATGGATTCTCCAACCAGCCTGAGGGATGACAAGAACAGCGGTATGTAATCCTGTTCCTGAAAGTTGAAAGGTTTGGTTTTAAATATAAACGGTAAAGTTTATTTTGTACAACCCATCCCTTTTTTGTTACTTTTAATCCTTTTCCCATGCTCATTATTTATTGAGCACAGTTTATGATTGGTCTGCTCTGAAGGTTAACATCCTTGTCTTTTGATGACTGAATTATTTTCACCAGAAAGATGTTTGCTTCACTGAAATTCTCTTCTTTAAAGCTAAGGCAAAGTGCCTCTCCTGAATTCCATCTTGGGTGTAATTAATGTGCAGAATGTGGTCCAGAAGGTCCACATCCAATGAATTACAGAATTGAAACTTCACAGTGCAAACCTACAAAGCCAAATCCGAGTTGCCCTGGAAGCATCACGTTCAAATCTGTAGAAAGTCAACTTTTGTTATCGGTGCCTTTTGAGAGATATCAGTGAGTTTGGATTATCAAGCAAGCTTTTCATTTGCAATGCTTGTTTTACAAAAGATTCTCTACTTTTGGGAAGATTGACCAAATAGATTTTGTTCATGCTTACTTTTGTAATTTTTATTGGGGACAGAAATATCTGAAGTTTTGATCACAATCGCTGATGTTTTTCTGCTTAAATCTTCAACCTCATTCATAAACCCGTTGGTTAAAAGATTTTGTCTTTTTTTCTTAAACTTTCTAAATTTTTACTTAATTTACAGAAAAGGTTCTGCCTCTTGTGGCCCAGTCGGTAAAAGTTGTCATGAAATTGAGCCAAGCAGCTCATGTTTGGTGTGCTCTGCTGATCTCACCCAAGGTTACAGTGTAGCACTTGGCCTCTGACCTAGCACTCGAAAGGGAACATGTGATGAATTGCTAGGCTTATAACAAGTGGTGGTTGGGGCGGGGGGTGGTGGGGAAGAAAAGAGCGAGAAAGAGACTGGTATCTGAGATTGTCTGGTTGAGATAGAGAAACACAGACACACAATTTAAGAGATTCTGTACATGCTTGCCTTTGGGGAAAAAAAGACTTGCATTTCTGTAGCGCATTTCATGACCACCAGATGTTCCCAAGTGCTTTATAGCCAATTAACTACTTTTTGAAGTGTAGTCACTGTTTTAATGTAGGAAACACAGCAGCCAATTTGCACACAGCAAGCTCGCACAAACAGTAATATGATAATGACCAGATAATCTGTTATAGTGGTATTGATTGAGGGATAAATATTGGCTCGGACACCGGGGATAACTCCGCTGCTCTGCTTCGAAATAGTGCCATGGGATCTTTTACGCCACGCAGACGGGACCTCGGTTTAATGTCTCATCTGAAAGATGGCACTTCTGCCAGCACAACAACACCTAAGATACTGCACTGGAGTGGCAGCCTAGATTTTTGAGCTCAAGTCTCGAGTGGGACTTGAACCCACTATCTTCTGATTCAGAGGTGATGGTGCTACCAGCTACCGACTTTAAAAAAAAAAAGAGGGAAGATAGATTATGAAAGTAAACTAGCACGAAATATAAAAACAGATAGTAAGAGTTTCTACAGGTACATAAAAAGGAAGAGAGTGGCTAAAGTAAATGTTGGTCCCCTAGAGAATGAGACTAGGGAATTAATAATGGAGAACAGGGAAATGGCAGAGACGTTGAATAAATACTTTGTATTGGTCTTCATGGTTGAAGACACTAAAAACATCCCCAATAGTGGATAATCAAGGGCTATAGGGAGGGAGGAACTTAATACAATCACTATCATTAAAGAAGTAGTACTTGGTAAAATATTGGGACTAAAGGCGGACAAGTCCCCTGGACCTGATGGCTTACATCCTAGGGTCTTAAAAGAAGTGGCTGCAGAGATAGTGGATGTGTTGGTTGTAAACTACAAAAAAATTCCCTGGATTCTGGGGCGGTCCTATCGGATTGGAAAACCGCAAATGTAACGCCCCTATTTAAAAAAAAAAAAGAGACAGACAAAAAGCAGGAAACTATAGACCAGTTAGCCTAACATCCGTCGTTACTAAGGAAACAGTGGCGGGACATTTGGAGAAGCATAATTCAAACAAGCAGTGTCAGCATAGTCTTATGAAGGGGAAATCATGTTTTACAAATTTGCTGTAATTCTTTGCGGATGTAACGAGCAGGGTGGATAAGGGGAAACCAGTGGATGTGGTGTATTTGGATTTGCAGAAGGCATTCGAAAAGGTGCCACATAAAAGGTTACTGCACAAGATAAAAGTTCACTAGGTTGGGGGCAATATATTAGCATGGATAGACTATTGGCTAACTGTTTTCTGTTAGAGTCGGGATAAACATTTCATTTTCAGGTTGGTAAACAGTAACTAGTGAGGTGCCGCAGGGATCGGTGCTGGGGCTTCAACTATTTACAATCTATATTAATGACTTGGATGAAGGGACTGAGTGTAATGTTGCCAAGTTTGCTAAAGAGGCAAAGGTGAGTGGGAAAGCAAATTGTGAGGCGGACACAAAAAATCTGCAAAGGGATATAGACAGGCTGTGAGTGGGCAAACATTTGGCACATGGAGTATAATGTGGGAAAATGTGAGGTTATCCACTTTGGCAGAAAAAATAGAAAAGTAAATTATAATTTAAATGGAGAAAAATGCTGCAGTACAGAGGGACCTGAGGATCCTTGTGCATGAAACATAAAAAGTTAACATGCAGGTACAGCAAGTGATCAGGAAGGCAAATGGAATGTTGGCCTTTATTGCAAGGGGGATAGAGTATAAAAGCAGAGAAGTCCTGCTACAACTGTACAGGGTATTGGTGAGGCCACACCTAGAGTACTGCGTACAGTTTTGGTCTCCGTATTTAAGGAAGGATATATTGCATTGGAGGCTGTTCAGAGAAGATTCACAAGGTTGATTCTGGAGATGAGGGGGTTGACTTATGAAGATAGGTTGAGTAGATTGGGCCTGTACTCATTGGAATTCAGAAGAATGAGAGGTGATCTTATCAAAACATATAAGATACTGAGGGTGCTTGACAAGGTTGATGCAGAGAGGATATTTTCACGAGGGGACATAGTCTCAGAATAAGGGACTGCCCATTAAAAACTGAGATGAGGAGGAAATTCTTCTGAGCTGTAAATTTATGGAATTCTCTGCCCCAGAGAGCTGTGGATGCTGGGTCATTGAATATATTTAAGGCGGAGATAGACATATTTTTGAGCTATAAGGGAATAAAGGGTTATCAAGAGCGGGCAGGGAAGTGGAGCTGAGTCCATGATCAGATCAGCCATGATCTTATTAAATGGTGGAGCAGGCTTGAGGGACCAAAATGGCCTACTCATGCTCCTATTTCTTGGCTGACACTGACAGAATTAACTTTTATTTCGGGGGCAAGAGAAGAAGAGGTGGGGGGGGGGGGAAGAGAAGAAGAGAGGGGGGGGGAAGAGAAGAAGAGAGGGGGGGGGAAAGAGAAGAAGAGAGGGGGGGGAAAAGAGAAGAAGAGATGGAGGGGGAAAAGAGAAGAAGAGAGGGAGGGGGGAAAGAGAAGAAGAGAGGGGGGTGGGAAGAGATGGGGGGGCGGGGTGGGGGGGAGGAGGAGAGACGGAGAGACGGTGGGGTGTGGGGGAGGAGAGACGGAAAGACGGGAGGGTGGAAAGAGACGGTGGGGAGGGGGGAGGAGGGACGGAGGGGTGGGGGTGGTGGAAAGAGACGGTGGGGGGGGGAAGGAGAGACGGTGGGGAGATGGAAGGGTGGGGAGATGGAAGGGTGGGGAGATGGAGGGGTGGGGAGATGGAGGGGTGGGGAGATGGAGGGGTGGGGGGGGTGGGAGATGGAGGGGTGGGGGGGGTGGGGGTGGAGAGGGGTTGGGGAGATGGAGGGGAGGGGGGTGGGGAGATGGAGGGGAGGGGGGGTGGGGAGATGGAGGGAGGGGGGTGGGGAGATGGAGGGGAGGGGGGGGGGGAGATGGAGGGGAGGGGGGGTGGGGAGATGGAGGGGGGTGGGGAGTGGGGAGATGGAGGGGTGGGGGGGTGGGGAGATGGAGGGGTGGGGGGGGAGTGGGGAGATGGAGGGGTGGGGGGGGGGTGGGGAGATGGAGGGGTGGGGGGGGGGTGGGGGAGATGGGGGGTGGGGGGGGGTGGGGAGATGGAGGGGTGGGGGGGGTGGGGAGATGGAGGGTGGGGGGGGGGAGATGGAGGGGTGGGGGGGGTGGGGAGATGGAGGGGTGGGGGGGGTGGGGAGATGGAGGGGTGGGGGGGGGTGGGGAGATGGAGGGGTGGGGGGGTGGGGAGATGGAGGAGGGGGGGTTGGAGGGGTGTAGGGGTTGGAGGGGTGGGGGGATGGGGAGATGGAGGGGTGGGGGTGGGGGTGGGGGGATGGGGAGATGGAGGGGTGGGGTGGGGGTGGGGGGTGGGGAGATGGAGGGGTGGGGGGGGGTGGGGGGTGGGGAGATGGTGGGGGGTGGGGAGATGGAGGGGTGGGGGGTGGGGAGATGGAGGGGTGGGGGGGGTGGGGGGGGTGGGGAGATGGGGGGGGTGGGGGGGGTGGGGGGGTGGGGAGATGGAGGGGTGGGGGGGGTGGGGGGGTGGGGGGGGTGGGGGGGTGGGGAGATGGAGGGGTGGGGGGGGGGGTGGGGAGATGGAGGGGTGGGGGGGGGGGTGGGGAGATGGAGGGGTGGGGGGGGGGGTGGGGAGATGGAGGGGTGGGGGGGAGGGGGGGAGGGGTAGGGGTGGAGGGGTGGGGAGATGGAGGGGTGGGGGGGGGGTGGGGAGATGGAGGGTGGGGGGGGGGGGGAGATGGAGGGGTGGGGGGGGGTGGGGAGATGGAGGGGTGGGGGGGGGTGGGGAATGGAGGGGGAGGGGTGGGAGAGGGGGGGTGGGGAGATGGAGGGGGGGTGGGGAGATGGGGGGGGGGTGGGGAGATGGTAGGGGGGGGAGATGGAGGGGTGGGGGGAGATGGAGGGGGGGGGAGTGGGGAGATGGAGGGTGGGGAGGAGTGGGGAGATGGAGGGGTGGGGAGGAGTGGGGAGATGGAGGGGTGGGGAGGAGTGGGGAGATGGAGGGGTGGGGGGGGTGGGGAGATGGAGGGGTGGGGAGAGGAGGGGTGGGGAGATGGAGGGTGGGGGGGGGTGGGGAGATGGAGGGGTGGGGAGATGGAGGGGTGGGGAGGGGTGGGGAGATGGAGGGGTGGGGAGGGGTGGGGAGATGGAGGGGTGGGGAGATGGAGGGGTGGGGGGGGTGGGGAGATGGAGGGGTGGGGGGGGGGTGGGGAGATGGAGGGGTGGGGGGGGTGGGGAGATGGAGGGGTGGGGGAGATGGAGGGTGGGGGGGGGTGGGGAGATGGAGGGGTGGGGGGGGGTGGGGAGATGGAGGGGTGGGGGGGGTGGGGAGATGGAGGGGTGGGGGGGGGTGGGGAGATGGAGGGGTGGGGGGGGGTGGGGAGATGGAGGGGTGGGGGGGGGTGGGGAGATGGAGGGGTGGGGGGGGGTGGGGAGATGGAGGGGTGGGGGGGGGTGGGGAGATGGAGGGGTGGGGGGGGGGTGGGGAGATGGAGGGGTGGGGAGATGGAGGGGTGGGGGGGGGGTGGGGAGATGGAGGGGTGGGGGGGGGTGGGGAGATGGAGGGGTGGGGGGGGTGGGGAGATGGAGGGGTGGGGGGGGTGGGGAGATGGAGGGGTGGGGGGGTGGGGAGATGGAGGGGTGGGGGGGTGGGGAGATGGAGGGGGGGGGGTGGGGGAGATGGAGGGGTGGGGGGGGTGGGGAGATGGAGGGTGGGGGGGGGGTG